>NC_056743.1:808874098-808939098 GCF_019279795.1 Protopterus annectens
ACATGAGGGGAATAAATCTAAGATGACTTCTCTGCTTAATCTAGCAGAAGCATATCAGCATCAAGCAGGATTGGAAATCAAACCAGAAGCAGATAAAAATCAGACAGCAACTGAATGTGACAAAAAAACAAAAGAAAGAATATAAGGTGAAGGACCAGATGAGAAGGCAAGAAATGTGGAAATGCATAAATATAGTTACAAGTATAGAATACTTTTGGTAGAACCTCATGTTGATCAGGAATGAACGCAGGAATGGTTAAGGAGAAGTGAATTCAAACCAAGAGATGAAAGATTAATATTGTCATTCCAAAATAGTGAACTACATACACGCTGGTTTACAAAGTCCATTGAACATGTGGGAGAAACAGACAAATATAGGTTTTGTAAAACCGAATTGGAAACTGTCGCACACCTCGTTGCTGGTTGTGATATACTAATGGCAGAAGGACTGTATATTGAAAGGCATAATAATGTGACAAGACTATTGCACTGGGGATTGTGCAGTCATGATGGTATTGAAGTGGCTGAAAAACAATGGAAACATGAGCCACAAAGCATCATAGAAAATGATGGTCTACATCACATGGGATCATCCATTACCAACAGTTCAAATGATAGATGTTAGAAAACCGGACACAGTGGTCCAAGAAAAGAAGACAAAAATAGCATTGGTCATTAAAATCGCCACACCCAGTGACTACAGTGTCCTGCATACAGAGAGACACAAAGTTATCAAATATCAGGATTTGCAAGCAGAAATGAGAGCAATGTGGAAGAAAGGTACCCAGATAGTTCCAACAGTAGTAGGAGCAACGAGTTTTATAAAAGAGAGTCTACAGTCATATTTATACATTCTACCAATACATGTAACTCCATACGATTTGCAAGAGTCATTACTGGGCATGCTGCTGGTGCTGCAAAGAGTACTTTTAGCTGACATAAAAGAGTGAAACAATACTAATTTCATGAACTTTAATTGTACTTTGACTTAGGAATGGGGTCCATTCCTGTCATGGTATTAGAAACCCCAAAATTTGGAGAAATTAAAAAAAGTGAAAGCTCTAATACTAATCAATGAAGGTTATTGCCGGTTGTGTTTTTAAACCTATTTAATTTAATATTTTGCCAACACCAGCTTCACCATCTAGTCACACCTTCCATGACCCACTGTGCAGTTTCTTCCGTGATAGACCCGTCTACCATTACATTGCACATCAGCCCATTAGGGGGCATTCCCTTTTGTGTGAAATTAGGTGTTTAGTAACCGCACGTACTACTGATACAGTGGTAAGTGAGATTTCAGCACCTAGTGGTCATCCTCCATAGCTGGTGACAATTATTTCCCTTTTGCTCCTCCTTCCCTAGATGTTTTTCCATGTTGAACATGCAGTGCAAACAGTACCAGATACAGAGATGTTTCCATGCCCTTACTGCTGTCTTGCAGTATATTTGTGCTATCTTATTCAGGCTCAGAGCTGAAAAGCTAACTTCTGCTCCCCACAAGAGAGCAACTGTGCAATAGGTAATATTTATTCCCTTTTCCAGAAATATGACAGTTGGTAATTAGACATTCAATCCTGGTGGCTTCTTTCATTTTTTTCCCACGATTTACAGATCAGTTTCTCAAGCAAACAGTATTCCTATGCGTAGTAGTAAGGGCCTAAGTGTGCAGCTAGGATCATCAGCTGGTTGGGACTATAGGAAGGACATACTGACATAAGTGTGCGGTTAGGGTCATCATCTGGTTGGGATTGTAGGAAGGGCAGGTTGCCATGCAAGTAAAACTGATATTATGTAAAGGTGAGGCTTGGGAACAACGGCATTGTAAAAAAGTCGTGAATAATAAGAAAAACGAGTTCAATAATAACGGGTCAATACAATTAAACCCGTACATCTTGAAATTAAGTATAGAGTAAGCTGAAATAATTTTAGGGAATTTAAACTGGTTTGGGTAAATGTGGTGTGAGAGGAGAAATTGCACATTTTTTATCTCTTATGCAGGAAATAAGGTGGGTTAGAACCCCACCAGTGTCCTGCTGTAAGATGGTAGTCTTGAACCTCAGGAAATATATTTCCCGGGAGGATGGGTATAGTGTCTGGCTGGTCCTACAAAGTATAACATTTTAGTTACTATGCCAAAAAAGCAGGTCTATATTACCGTGTTGAAAATCACTCAGCCATCATCGGGGATTTGTCCTTTCCCCACTGTAGTGTGATCTCGGAGTTGGTATATTTAGTTAGGGGGGTGTGGGGGGTGAAGTCCCCTACATTGTAGGGTTTGAAAGTGTGTTTTTTTTCTGTACGGCCGAGTGATTTTTTTCTCCTGGGAAAAAATTCACTGATTCGGCCGTTTGGGTTTTAGACAAGTCGATATTACTGTGTTGATTAAGACGTGTTTGATGAACATGTCTTTCGACATGGCAATATAGACCCCCCCAAAAATACATGCCAAAAATAAACAGAAAGCTGCTGTTAATCTCATGGCTATTCATAGTCTATTTTTCAAATAAATATGTTTCTGTTAGAAAATGATACGTTCGCTCCAGAAAGACGCCACAACTATTTCAAGTCCTAACCTGCTTTTGTCTACAACCCACATCAGACTTTGTTATTTATGTAGGGTTAAGGTGCTGTGTGAAGTGCAATCTATAGCTATGAAATACAGAACAGTGTCTGTATTAATCAGTATATTTAGAAGGTAGCCAGACAACCTAGTATTCTCACACTAGTGAACAAAACTTTTTAATACCTCATACCTGCTGCTCTCAAACTAACATGCTTCTGCTGTCCCAGTTTCTACAAAAAGAGTTGCTTATCTATTCTGAGATATTTAATCTGTAAAACAGATCAGTCCCACTTTGTCCCTAAATGAAAAAAAAATGGTGTCTAACCCTGAGATCTTTGTATATGCAGTTTCTCTAGTGTCTTTCAGTGTCAAACAAAAAGTAGTAAACAAACAAGTAAAAATAGAAAATAGCATGACATGAAGAGTGTGAAATAGCCTGCGCAAGTAATGAGATATGGTATAGTGTTGTATGGCACAAGGCTGCAGTGTTCAGCAGGCTGCAATGGTTCCTGTTCAACATCTGCCCTGGATGGGTGGGGGACCTTGTTGCTCAGCCCTTTGGAATGCAGAGTCAGTGTGACAGCGAGAGGAAATAACCTCAGAGATTCTGCGGGGGCCAGGCAGGGGCAGATGAATTCAGATCCCAGGCTGAGTGTAAACAACAGCTTAAAGCTGTATCATGTTGTAGTGCAGAGGCCCAGCAAAAGGCTCCATTTTATTTTAATGTTTTATACAAATAAATCAGCTTTGTGCCCTTTCTCAGATATGGTGCTGCCTAATGTATGTTTTAGTACATGTATGGCTCAAACTCAAACTCTATAATATTTCAAGTTATTTTATGATATCATAAAATTCATACACCGTGGGATCTCAAAAGTCAGTCCTGTTTTCTGTGGCCTTTGGAAATTCACTGATGCATCATACCTGCTTCTTTTAGCTGCACATGTATTACCAATGGCAGCTGTTTTTTTCTTACAGGCATATGTTCAGCTTGGAGGAGTAATATGCATTCATACTGGGTGATCCTGTTAACTTCATCCTATGTGACCAATGTCTGAATGCACCTTGCCTTAAACAGAATGCTGACAGTAAAAGGAACACATTCTGCCTCTCGGCCTCACTGTTCTGGATGAAATAGAATCTGTGGCAAGCACTCCAGACAGAGATTGCCATTTAGGTGCACAGACCATGTCACCCATATGGTAATGCAAATTTATTCATAGACTCAGTTGCCTGTAACAGGTTGTCCTTTGGGTCAGTTAGTAACCTTAAAGCACCTTGATTTTAAGAACTCCAAAACAATTAAAGGTTGGAAAGAACATAAATGCACCAAACAGACCTTTGCACACATTATGTGGATCCAGTTTCAAAGCAGTGCTTGAATTTTCAGCACTACAAACAAGAACACACTTCTTTTAGTGCTACAGAACAGTTTGCACACATGTAGTTTTAGTCTATGTACAGCTTTCATCACTGACCAGTCCTCAGCAAAGTCATTCTACAGCCAGACAGCCTCTCGTGCCATCAAGCTGCATGCATTTGTTGTATGACTTGCAGGAGAGAACTGGCTGGTTTTGATTAGGAGCTTATCAAACGTATGTATATATTGAGATAAAACACTGTTGCTGTATTCCACTATGGATGTAGTTCATTCAGACTTAACTTCCTGTTGATATTATAATTCTTACTTACTAAAGCTCATCTTTACCCAGTGGGGTAACTTGGTTAACCAAAGGTATTAAACAAAAAGACAGATGGACAGTACAGCAGCTAAAAGCACTTGTATTTTATAGGAATATCTTCATATTTTTCACCATTTTGCTTTGTACTATGCCTTTGTGTGCCACAGAAATATTGCTGCATAAATGGATATCATGTCCTGATAAGGAACAACAGTCCTGCATACCATTTCTTTTTATACAAATGTATAATTTTTTTACTTAAACATTTATTCTGATAGAGGGTGTGCTTGTTTCTGCTTCCAATGCCACTGTAACCTTGTTTACTGACCTCACTGCCACCAGTATAAGTAAGGTAATCCATGTTGGCATGTTGAGGTGGGATACGAATGGTATTCTGGCCATTCTAGATGTATCGATGGCTATCTTCTAGCATGTAATACATCTCAGCAGGCTATTATACATGCATGCTTCTGTATGTGCACCAACTTATGATTGTACCGCAAGCAACCAGACAATTCCATTAACCAGTAGCACAGCACAGCTCCCAGGTCTCCACCAAGGTACAGTGCTACTTCAGAAAGGTCTCTCCCTCTCAGATGAGAGAACTGGCCATTCTTTACTCAAAAATTATGGACAAAGTCAAAAATCATGGGGTATAGGCCTCAAAACAGGTACAGTTTCTTAAATACCCTACTAATTTAGTTAAAAAAATAATAGAACAACAGTTTTTGCATCAGCATGTATTTTCTGAACAATAGGAAGTTTGGAATTCTAATGTCTGGCATTATTGACTGACTGTAATCCTCAGTGATTTACCAAAAAACTAAACATTTTATGAGGGAGAAGGCAAAAACATGAGGCAAAACCTTGGATGTTCTACAAAAATCAGAAAGATGAGACGTAAGCTGTCAGTATGTCCTATATCACCAGTTGAAGGGATGGAGATCAAATCGCTGTAATGACTTGTGTCTGGTTGCCTGTTGCATTGTCAGAAACAAAACGTTTACGCTTTCTAATGTTTTTGCTAGCATCTCAGGAATATTTATTCAGATGCGTTTCAGTGAACATCAGTTGTTGTACATTACATCGGCTCATCCACTGATATGTAATGCAGTTCCATGTCAAAGTTAGCATCATTTTTAAATGTAGCCTTACTATTGCTTAAATAGACTAGTAAAAACACTTCTCATTGTTGGTTAATTATAATTATTAAATTAAGTTGAACATTTCCATATTTTGAAGAATTTGTTTTGAATTTTATCAGGCCAGTTTATCAAAGACTAAGAATCCAAAATTAAAAATACTGAGTTAACAAACTGAAAATAAACTTAAATGAATTATAACCATTAGATAAACAACATAACAATGCAGATCATATAGAAAAAAATGCAGTGCTATTGCTTTTGTGGGCACTTCTCGAAATATTCACTATATACTGGGAGAGAAGGAGGGGCATTTCTCTTATCACACGGACAACTGCCTCAGTATCAAACTGTTTTGTATCAGCATGAATAGCACAATTTTGTTTTGGTAATACTTCGACATATTAAATTGTTGCATTTTAAAATCGTCTTCTCAGACACTATATGCATGTTTACTTTGCTCCTGATTCCAAAAGACTTTACATCAGTGTATGTGACTAGTTAGACTGAAAGCAGGCTGAGAGCAAATGTTTTGGAATCTGGCCTCCGGTGCAAGCCTGTTTACAGCTAGGCCTTAAACTAAAGTAAGTCACTTACACTGACAGGAAGTCTGTCAGAATTAGGGCAGACTTACACCAAGAGCAACTCTTTTGGAATCTGGCCCTTTGTATTTGCTACTTGTTGTGTAAGTTTTGGACTTTTTTTTTTTAATGAAGATTAACTGTTTCACAGAAAGGTTAATGGATGGATGATTATAACAGTTTACATGAAATGTTAGCAGAAAAAAAAACTGTAATGGAGTTCAGGAATGCATGATAATGACAAGTCATATATAATGATGGATGGAGAAATATAAACTGTTGGTTAAATAGGCTATGCAGTTTAACAAATAAGTAAAAAAATGGATAGACAAGATAGTTAAGCAGTTCTCATCTGTTATCAGAATATGTGTGTATGTATCTTGTAATTTGCATATTTGGTTATGTAGTGCATGTGATTTTACATACAGTCAATGTTTTTTTTTAATCTGGATGCTCTATTCTGGTTTACATATATATATATATATATATATATATATATATATATATATATATATATATATATACATATATATAAATGGACATTATAGTTTTCTAAGTCATATTTTGTTTATATGTATTTTGTGTGTTATTCCTGTTTCATTCCACCATTATCATCTTATTATTATTTGTTTTTATAATGTATACATTTGGCAATTTATTGAATGTAGACTGTGGGCACTTACTGTATATATTTTTATTTTGTGATTTTTGTTTTCTCATTATACATTTTTATTAACTATCTATTTATAAATGTATTTTTACTTTTTATTTTGTATATTTGAATATATAGATTATATTATATGCTTTTGTTTGCTTACATTTTGTGATTTCTATTTTCTTATTATACCTTTCTATCAACTATCTATTTATAAATTTATTTTTACTTCTTATTTTGTGTATTTGATTATATAGGTTATATTTTATTCTTTTGTTTGCTTAATCTAATTATTTTGTACATGGCATAGTCGTTTGTATTTTCATATGTGTTGCATTATTTAAGTTTACTGAGACTGACTGCTGTGTACTTTAACACTGGAATTTTCATGAAAAACAGATGTGTGACTTTATGTCATAAAGGACAGTCAACAATATAAAAACAAATATATAATGCTATATTGCAGTCTGTCAGTGCATTGTAATGTTTTTTCAAAAGACACATCAGTTTTTCTTCCTTCATTTTTTGTAATTGGAAAGTGGATTCAGAGAACTGACTAAGAGTATAGTCATGTAATAAATTTGTTTACATACAAGGTTACCCAGAGGGAAAAGGGAAATTAGATATTTTTTTTTATGTTACAAATTAGACAGATGTACTTTGAAAGAAACAATACTATCTTATTTGAAAGATAACTGGGCCTGAACAACTTTTCTTTTTCTAAAATGTTACTTGTATTTTACAAAGGTTCTATACTCATTTTTCCTCTGCAGACCTCACATCTCTTGCAATATTTATCATCTCTTTTATTGTATTCTGTTTCTTAGCAAATGCAAATTAGAACCCTCAGACCCCTGTTTTTGCTTCTTCCATTTTCCTTCTGGCATTCTATTATAGGTATCTACAATTTTAAGTGGAATGGTATTTTTGCATACTTTTACTGGCTCAGCTGTCAGGCTTGTTACATCCTGTCATCTGCTTCTGTTTTTCATTTGGAAACATTTTTCCCTGTCAGGAAGCCAGAAATGCAAATGAATATTCAGACGGCAGGTTCCTCAGTCTAGTATCCTGACCTAACCCTAGTGAAGAGTCACTGGAAGAATGATAAAATTTGACCCCATGTTACACAGGCATACCAGACTGGAGTATTATCGACTGGACTTCATTGCATTTGATAACTTTTCATTTGCATTGTTGAACACTAGCAAGGAAACAGTAAAATGACAAGCTGAATAAAGTCTTGGGTGTTAGTAGTATCAAATCTAATTAACAGAGTACTTTTGTGGTTACAAAAGGGTTACTGTTTCTTTCTATTTCCAGACATTCTGATACCAAACCTTCACAATACAAAGCAGCTTTGTCCTGGGCAGTCAGCTAAACAAATATATACAGAAATAAGTTTTTTCTCATTTCTGCTGGTTGTGGAAATCTGATTTCCCCAGCAACGTACTTTATGCTGGATTTTGAAATGCTTTATATTAATGTGTGGAGTTTGTTTATAAGTTTGGTTGCTCTTTGTTTTATTAGTCGTGGTTAGCAGAATTATATTTTTAAGGAGACTGCAAGTAAGAGGGTGACAAAGTGAATAATAATGGGGCACAAAGGAACGTGGAACACATACTTGTAACAACACGTAACATTTTGAATATTTGTAGGTCTCTTTAAAATAATATGTGAATTTAAACTACAATGTTTGTAGTTCCCTACAAGAAATAAGAGAAATAGTTGCACACATCGATGGAATATGTCATGTGAGCTTTCAAAATAAACAGTCTAAACCACAGGTCTGTGCCAAGCAACATATGGGGAAAAAACATCCCTAACAGTGATTCAGACTTTTAAAATGCTATTTCTGTGTCTTACGAAATGCACTTTGACCTAACTGTGGTACATGTTGTCCGCATGTCCTTTTCCTACTAATTCTATTTCCACATCAGGCAGGAACGTATATAAATATTTACAAATCTAATTTTTCAGACGGTAAACTATGTTCTTAAATTTGAAGCGGTAGATATGTTATGAAAGACAAAACCCCCATGTGAGCTACATTGCCCTCACATCACTTGTATGTGCTTATACACAATACAGTGGAGTACTGGGTCCCAGAAATATGCTTTCTACTTTTGTTTCACTCATGTAGACCTTACAATCTAGTGCAAACTCACCACTCTTTCTGCAAAGAAAGCCCCTCTATTTTGTCCATCTTATTTATTCTTTCAAAGGCTATTTTGACAGCGCATTGAGTGAAAACTGTATTGGTTTAGTTACAAAGATGTGGCCGTTTTTGTTTAATGATGAAAATCGGATATCCTATATACCCAGATGTCTTACCACTGTCTGTAGAAAAGAAAGATTTAGTTTTAATGTGCTTGTGTGAAGTCAGTTTGTAAAGTCTGCAGGTAGACTAAAGTACTTACTGTAAACCCCAGGGATATTTGCCCTGTGGTACAGCTTCTACTTGTAATATAAGTATAACCTTTTCCGGAATTAAAAGAGTTTCATTTGAATCAAACAGACATTTTCATGGCATTCAGAAATATGATATATGCTTTAAAAGATCTAACCTACGTTTGGGATCCCAACTCTCAAACTACTCTAACTCCACACATTTACTCCCCTAGCAAGTAGACTTCATAAAAAAACCTCATCATACAACCTAAGACACTACTCACAAGCCACACCCACTCTCATTACCTCTACAACCAAACTTCACAGCACTGCACATGCTTTCTCCTCTCAGGCACCTCCTCTTTGGCAAGCTCTCCGCATTAACACTAAGAAAATTAACACTTAGTCCAGATTCAAAATGCAGCTCAAAAAGCAGTTTTTCATCCAAGCCAAATGTTCCTGCTTCAGTGCAAGACATATCACCTGATCTATCTCCTTTCTGAGTCTCTTTTCCTCTTAAGATTCACTGAAGATTGTCCCACTTTAGAAACTAATGCATATATTGTCCATTACACTCTACTTGATTGTACATTGCACTGTGCTTGTTCACTAGAATGTACATACACATGTTTTTCTATGTAATTAGTCAAAACTACTCTGTTAATTGCTTACATTTCTGTATTTTTTGTTTGTGAAATGTTTTGTATTTCTCCCAGGTTGAGCCTGAAGTTGGTCAGTACTGATCAGAGCACTACCCGGTAAATAAATATCAATAAACTAATAAATAAAATATCCTTGTGCTGTAATACGTGTAGGTAAAATTCTTAAGGATTTGCATATCAGACTTCATGAGCATATGAGATCTACTTAAAAAAATAGCCATGTATCGGTTCATTTTAATTTATTTCGTAGACCATTTTAAATTAAGTTAAAAGCAATAGAAATGATTATGATATTAAAAATGTTTTTTGTTCAATGAAAGTATCTTTATCCTAAAACATACTCTCATACCAAATGTTTTAAATGAGGAAATTAACTGAATATATCTACATTTATTATTCTACCTTTTATATTGGCTGATTCATTAACTATATCTTAGCATGATCTATATTTAATATGATCTAACCTACGTTTGGGATCCCAACTCTCAAACTACTCTAACTCCACACATTTACTCCCCTTGCAAGTCCCTAGCTGGGGTTCAGCTCAGTAATCTTTAAACACATTATTGCTGAGGTGATAGAGAGTTTATTATTTTAATAAATGTTGCTGTGTAGTTTTAAGTTATTACTTCTTAATGCCAAGCAATCTCTCCCTGACTTTGACAAGCTTATTTCTATCATTGATATGCCGTGATGTCTGCCATAACTATAGTAAGCCTAAGAAGGTGTGCCTTTCTCAGGACCCAACTCTTCCCAGAGGATGTTACAATACAGATTATACATACTTCTTTGAGGGCTGAGACCTTGTTTGTGCAGCGAGCAGTGGAGGTCCTTAAAAAACGGGAAAAGAAGGTCAAAATTATGTCAGGCTAAGAATTTCCTATGTCGTTAAAGTTGTTTTCAAAGAAGGCAGCAATGTACTAAACAAAAGAGGTAGGACAAGAAACAACAACAATGTAAAACACTCCAAAAGAACTTCCAGTCCTTCTAGCAAACACCTAAGTAACTTCCATACTCCCCTCCCCCCACAGCAGCTGTTAGTCTATCCTATAAGAGAGAAATCTGTTACATCACATCAAAACCAGGCAGCAGGTTGATCAGGTGGATGCTATGTATATTTTCTCCAGGTAATGGAACAGAAGTTAAAATAAATATATGCATACATACATGCATACATACATACATACATACACACATACATATACAAACACACACGCACACACACTCACACACACACACACACACACAAACACACACACACATATATATATATATATATATATATATATATATATATATATATGTTGTTTAATCGTCCTTTGTTGACCGGGTTAGTCCCACTATTTTACTACCAGGAGAAATTTGGCCAGGACATCAAAACTTCCCCTACTCTTTTTGATTCGTGCTGTGGCATCTTTGGTATCGACCTGAGCTACCACCAACTCAAGCAGATTGGACCTCAGTTTTTAACATCTTATCTGAAGGATATCACGCTTAGGATGCAGTTTCAGCAATCTATCTACCTGGTCTGGGAAAAGAACCATAGTCTTCTGTACCAAAGGTGAGTGTGCTACCTGTTGGTCCACTGACACTGCATTAAAAACCTATACCTTGATAAATTTTACATAATGCCACCACCTTTTTTAGCTGTTACATCTAGCAGTGGAACTAGACACAGATTTCAAAATTAAGGCAGTGTAATATCTATTAAATTATCAAAAGGGCCTGGAATTCATGGTTCTAGTGAAGAACAGCTGCATATTATTGCTGAACTCCCTAAATCTGAACAAGTTCATTTTAATAAAAATTTCAGTAGTAACCCCCAAAATTGCTATCATTGGTAGCACAGAATTTGTGGATGATAGGGCTGGATTTAAAGGATGCTTACCTACACACTGTAGTTTGTTGTTCCTGCATGAAATATCTAACATTCTAAGTTGACCATTTTCATTTCCAGTATTCAGCTCTACCTTGGGCCTAACCATAGTACTCCTAAAGGCTAAGTATAACATATCTTGTCCCGGTTTGTGCAAATCTGAAAATCCGTTATGTGCCAGTATGAACTGAATGACTGCCTCATCACATCTATGTATCTCATACAAAATTAAAGCATCATTTGGCAACAGTAATACACTGTTCCTGTTTTGTGACATCAGATTAAACCTGGAAAGGTCATTTACCACTTCATCCCAGAGGACAGTGCTTTTTAGATCAATATAACTGCTTAAAAACTTAGCATTAATGCAAAAGATACAAATAAATAAACAAGAAACACACCAAAAGTATACAGATATTATGAGACAAGAGGATAAAATATCAGGCAAAATAATAAATGTGTAAGTTAGGCTAACAATACATAATGAGTTAAACTAATTTAACAGATTAAAATGTAGGTGGAATCAAAGAGTTTTTAGGGACCTCTTAAGGCCAGTTTAGATTCCAAAGATGTGGGGTATGAAAAATAGCCAGGCAGCTACTCCCAAAGGATTCAGGTTATACCCTTAGAACCAGCAGAAGCACCTGAGGGACAGAGCAAGGGTACTAGTAAAACACCAGGAACTCTATTAGAAAGGGAAGACCCATGTTAAGTAGGTAAGATACATCAGGGTGAGAACTTTAAAGATAATGTGTGACAAAAGAGTTAGCCAGTGAAGGCTCTGAAGGACCTGCATAACATGATGGTAGCAAGATGTACCCCGAAGTAGCCAAAACTATTTGTAGGTATTTGTTTGTGGTTTCTACAGATTTGATTAATGTATTAACCAGAGTTTTGTTTCCTTAATCTGTCCAGCACACTATTTTTGTAGTTGATTGGTTTTGGAAGTGTGCCTGGCTACTGTTTTTTTATTTTAAGTTTCTCTTTGGTGGCTTTGGATCCAGAAATGTTACAACTTCGGTATGGAAGCGTCACAAATATCGCAGCTTCTTCTTGGTGAGCTCCCCATAGAAACACTGGCTCATGATGTCAGCAAATTAAAAAGAGAATTAACGCTGTTAATAGAACTGCTCATTGAACCGTAATCGACTGTTATAGTTTAGACTTTACCACTGGGTGTCCAAGCAAATTCTTATTCATGAGAGGAAGTTATATATCCACCCGGACCTCGAAGATGCACTCACTAGAATGCTAACTATTAACAGCACCTGTCTGGATAACAGATGTGACTTGAATCCTTTGCCCCTCAGGAGCTCTAGTGAATCAGGTACTGTGATTAATAACACTTCTGTATTTACGAATCAGCGTGATGTGGTTAGCTATGACAAACTGTTTCTCACCCAAACAGTTATCTCCTGTGGACTCCGTTACTAATGATAATATATTTGTGAATTTAGAGAGTATGATTAATGGTTTTGAAAAAAAGCTGTTAAAAGTCAAAAAATTTGCAGTTGAATTATAGTTACCTGAAAGAGTATTTGAATTTAAAGCTAGTACCACAGGGTTTGAGAATTTACAAATTCCCAAACTGGATGGAAGTATTTGGTGTTTTTTACAGTGACCATTAAACTGTTTGACCAGAATGGTTTTGAACTAATGGAATTGTTAATCAAGAGAAACAATGAATGCATTATTAAGGACTTAATATTTAGTAATTTTGAAGAAAGATATGATAAAGTTTTAAAATATATTGACAGACAAGGTCAAGCTACTATTCGCAGGAAAAATAAAAAAACAGAAAGGGACACTGTTCAGTACAAAAATGTAGGGCATATACCTTAAAGGATTTACGTATGATTACTGAACAGACTATTGCTTTTAACCACTTTTTGGATGGTTACTCTACTCATGATAATTATAATGTTAATTAAGTTGTATGCCCTATAACCTCAACAGGGAATGAACAAGAATTTAATGCCATTAACCCTTTAGAGATTTCCCCCTGTGAAGTTCAAACAGAATAGTAGAACAGAGGGGTGATGAGACTACTGGAATCACCCTCTGGGGAGACACACTGCATGGGGTGGGGGAGATTCAACAAACAGAAAAAGAAAAAAATCAGTACTGGCAACAGACAGACCGGTTAGTGAAGATGGTATCATTCACACATACAGTGAGTTTAAGAGTTTCAACTACAGTAACATTTTGTCAGACAAACAGTACTTCTCCTCATTTGAAAAAGGTTTTCGTTTTGTTCCTAGTCATCATTTTGACACAATGGATGCTTTATGTGAGTTAAAGCTTTTCACAAGGAAATTGAATTTTGCTATACAATTTCACTTTGACACTGGCACTGGTGACATTAATCAGTTTAAGGAAAGGAGCATTTATACAGCTATACCCCTCCCTACTATACATATGTTTGAAAGAGGATGCAAGCAAGACATTTACAAAATGAATATGAAAAGAACTTCATACAATTGTAAGTTCAGTTTAACTTAACAAGAGAAGTGTTTACTAGACAGCATAACCAACAACACCAGCATTAGAGTGATGAAACCTGATAAAGGTGGAAATGGGGTTATACACAACACTATTGATTATGTAAATAAGATGTTCAGCATACTACAGGATGACTGCAACTATGAAATTAGTTCCATCAATCAGGTAAATATAGCCTACAAGATGATTCATTTATTTCTGAATGATGTATTTCTACAAGGGACAAGAAACTAAAGAGGTATATTATTTTTTAAGTAATACTTCTAGAATTCTCACAATTTTTGGTATACCCAGTCCATTAGAATACTTCATACCCACCCGTTAGGCCTATTGTAGTGGCCCAAGGTTCAAAAACCTACTTTTTGGCCACTTTTATTGATATAATTCACCAGGAACCAGGACTAGAAAACCAACGAACAAGCAAAGCAAACCAGCTGTAAACACAACCACCAACGCTTTCATCTAGTGTTACAAAGACTTCATCAGAGTTAATCAAACAGGTGAAAAAAGCTCACATAAATACAACAGCCTTAATTAGTCACATGACCACACCCCTATAAATAATTAAAACAAATTTAAAAATATACCCTCCAGAAAACATAATACAATAAACCCTACAAAAATACCAACATTACCTAAAAGGTTATACATTGTAACAATTAAACTACATACAATAAACCCTATAAAAATACCAACATTGCCTAAAAGGTTATACACTGTAACAGTTAAACTACATATGTAGTTTAACTGTTACAATGTATAACCTTCAAGGTAATGTTGGTGTTTTTGTAGGGTTTATTGTATTATGTTTTCTGGGGGGTATATTTTTAAATTTGTTTTAATTATTTGTAGGAGTGTGGTCATGTGACTAATTAAGGTTGTTGTATTTATGTGAGCTCTTTTCACCTGTTTGATTAACTCTGATGAAGTCTTTGTAACACTAGATGAAAGCGCTCAGTTTTATTAAATCGTTTTTGGTTGAATTTGTCTGGGACTCTGTGGTGGTTGTGTTTGCAGCTGGTTTGATTTGCTTGTTCGTCACTTTTATTGATAGACATCTAAAACCCATGTTTTCTACACACTCCCATATTTTAAGAGATTCTTGGTATTTTCTAGGCCATTTGAAATAGGACTTATGGGGATATTCCAAAACTAGAAGGAACAGAACTTTTTTGAGAATATTTAGTAGAATGCAACTTCTTCTCTAATGCTAAACCTAATTACTGACCTTATGTAAGTGGTGCTTGATAATAATTTTATCTATTTTGAGGGTGAGCTTTAGAGGCAAATTAAAGGTGTGGGTATGAGGCAGAATGAGCCCACACATATGCTAATTTGGTTTTGGAAACTTGGGAATCCCATTGTGTTTTTACCATGGAACTTTTTAAACATTGTAAATTATATTTAAGATTTTTAGATGATGTTTTTACTTTATGGGACAGTCCCATTGATAAAATTAATGATTTTTTTCAGTGTTTAGAGAATTCTATGTCTTTTTAAAGATTTACATACCAGTTTAATAACAAGACCATCAATTATCTGGACACTGCTGTTAATTTAGGAAGTGATGGGTTTATATTAAACATCTATAGAAAACATACCTCTAGAAACGCCCATCTGTACTTTAATACTTGTCACCCTTTTAGTTGTAAAAAGAGTATATTGAAAGGGCAACGTATCAGATTTGCAAGAATGCTTTTGAGCATGGATTTATTGAAAGTTGAGATGGAAAAACATTGTGTTACGTTCATGAGTAGTACCCCAAAAATTAATTTATGTTATTTCTACAGAGGTTATCAATTAGTGGGGTCATAGCTACAGACCCCTTTTTGGGTGACCAGCTTAGTTCAGACAGTAAAGATGATAAAAACAGTAAGAACTAAAGTATTTCAGAGATCTATGGTTTTAAGTATTCTGCCAATACAAATGAGATGCACAGGACACTGAATGACAACTGAAATATTTTAAAGGTTAATGCACCATTATCAGCCATAGTTGGAGCCCATTTTGTTTACAAGACAGCCAACAGTATAAAAGTTTCTTAGAAAAGAACAAAAATAATATTAATTACAACACCTTATTTAATGCCACTAAGGGAATGGCAAAATGTGGTAGATATAACTACTGTTCTGACATCCTCCTTGGTGACAAGTTATGTTTAGATTTAACTAAAAAAACATATGTTCAGCTAAAGTATGGAACATGTACATCCAGGAGGGTAGTATACGTTTCTAAGTACTCTGTTTGTCCAGCATTCTATGTTGGTAAGACAGAGAGGAAATTACATAAAATAATTTATGACTATAAGTATGATATAAGAAATCAAAACATTTACAAAACTTTGTTTAAACATTCCACTACTTGTCCACAATTTGTGGGTTTTAAATTTGCCATGTTGGATATTATTGTACCTGACTTTAGGGGTGGCAATTGGGAAACTGGATTAGAATACAGAGAGCTGCATTGGCAGATGAGATTAAATACTACTAACCCCCCATGAATTAATGAAAATGTATCCATTACTCCAGTGTTAAAACTAAGGGCAGAAAAATTATAAATTAAATTATATTTTGATTTTTTTAATATCTGGCTTAATTTTTTTTTTTTATATGAATTTTGTACACTGGTATTTTGAAAATTTTTACTGTAGTTGGTCATTGTATGAATTTTAGCTTGTTGTTCATGATCCACTTAAAAATGGAAAAAACTTAAGCAATATGAAAAAATTGTTTTGATAAACTAGTGGTAAATATTTACCATTCTTGTTATATCATTAAATGTTGTTACACATTCTTTTTCCCTTTTTATACCTTGGACATATGTGTATGGTACTTTAGGAAAAAGAACAAGTTCAGCTGTTAAGTTGTGGATGAATTGATGTTAGATATTTTCAATTAACAATAGAGACTAAAAAAGTTTGATGCTATTAAAATATGTCTTCAGGACATCAAGAGTTATAGATTTATATATACAAAAGACTTTTAAATAACACCTGAATCTTGAAGTTGATGTTGAATTTTTTTAACTCCTAAACTAGTAGTTTGGTTTAAGCCTATTAGTTATGACTGTTCAATTAATCATGATTTTATTTTATTGTATCAATTAACCAATTTGTGCATGTTATTTAATTAGGCTGTTATATAAGCACCTTTTACAATCTACAGAAGTATTGCTCTGATGAAGTCTAGATTAGAAGACAAAAACACCTTTTTAATGTGAAGCGTTCAACTCATTTCTTTCTTTTTAAGGATTTTATTAAAGTATTAACTGGAATATCATTTTCTTGATCTGTCCAGCACACTATTTTTGTGGTTTATTGGTTTTGGAAGTGTGCACAGCTACTGGTTTTTGGTTTTAAGACTAGTTGTAGGTAACTAAGTTCACAGTCTGGAAGCCCTACATAGAGGGAGTTACAGTAGTCAGTAATCATGATGTGATGAAACTAAGTTATAAAAAAACTAAACAAGGTCTTCAGGTGCAAAATTATGCTTGATCCAAGCAATGTCCTAAGAAGTAGACAAAATATAAGTTCATGATAGTTGACACCTGATAGTTTAGTATCAGTTTGCTGACAAAGATAACTTCAAGATCATGCAATTTGGTCACAGATTCAAGCCTTTTTTTCCAACTAAACAATATGTGGGTTCAGGGAGATGAAGCTATGAGCCCTGAGAGTGGAATGCACAGCTATGGCAACCATATTTGTTGCACTAGGTTCAAGCTGACTACTAATTTTCAATAATAGATTGGATGCAACCCAAACTAAGAGCCCCCTTATAAGATCCCCCAAAGACACAAATGCACAGTGAAAATAACAAGGCCTGAGCAGGAACCTTGTGTTACTACACATGTCAGTGGATAGGGGAGGTTGAAGGAAAACAACCCTGTGAAGGTAGCCTGAGAGATAGGAGGCTAATTACTTCAAGATAACTACAGAGATGCCACATTAATGACCCAGTCCTTCCAGGAGGACCCATGATCTACTGTGTCAGAACCAGTCATGAGATCAAAGAAGGTCATGAAAGGACAATGTATTTGTTCTTGGGCCATAAGTAAATCATTAAATAGTGAGAGCAGTTTCAGTCTGTGGATGGTTTGAGAACTGAATGAAATGGATTGAAAAGCTAATGTCCTTAAAGATGGGAATTAAATTGCATATAACTTAGCTTTTAAGTACCTTACTGGTAAAGGTAATCTGAAATAGGATGGTAACTATGTAGTTCACACATTCATTTGAATCTCCTTGAAGACTCAGTGGTCATTAAGCTTCTCTTTAATGGACATGAAGATTCTAAATAGAATTAGACCCAGAACCTCCAGAAGGAAAATTACACACCTGCTTGGGAAAGAGTCAAGCACACAGGTAGTCTAATGCATACTTGAAATGAAGGAAACACATTTGTGGTAGTCAGGCAAGTTAATCTCACTCAACCATCTGTCAGAGATATCAGCTGGACTACTGCCCTCCTCACAGAGACCTTTAGATATAGCACTTTATTGAATGAAGGCAAAACTAGCTGTGAAAAACTGAGTAGCAGCTTATAAAGCCATCCAAGGGACAAGACAGGCTGGACTATTCAGTCTCTGAATGTTCAGAAGGAGCATAGACAGATTCAGTAGAGATCTTTCTAGAAAAACAATACAGCCTTCCTCCAGAAGACCACCAGTTGATATGATATGATACCTAATGTTCATCCTAACTTAGCTCATGCCCTAGTACATGAGTATGGAGCCAGGTCCTATGAAGAATTCAAAGTCAAACAATCACAAAATACTAAGTGGGTGGACACCCACAGCATGGGACAGTGAGGTCCAGATGTAGAAGCCCGGGCCATATTCCAGGCCCAAATAATTTTTTCTTGGTTAGTTTCACGGGACAGATACAACAGAGGGCAGCGAACTATGGGTGTGGCTAATCCATAACCATTAAACCATTTCTTGATTAGAAGAGCCACATGAGGGAGTTCAACTGTGCTGTGAACCAGCCAAGGGTGATACTAAGGGATCAGCTGGCCCTCAGGATTTAAGATTGACCCATAAAGTGGGAAAATGAAATTTAGAGTATATCAAAAATGATAGGACACAGAGACAATAACCTACGTTTACCAAATTATTTCATAATATTGATAAATTACTCTACAAGAAGCACTGACTGCTTTGCAGTCCAGCTATTGGACTCACCAGGATTAGCCAGTTTAGGATCACCAACATAATGAACAGAAGGAAATGTATGGAATTCTGAGGACTGGACTCACAAAGAAGATGTACGGCAGATGGGGAGGTACCCTCAGTTTGGTCCTGTCCTTCACAGACTCAGAAGAGTTGTATAATCCTGAAACATCATAGGACACACATGCAGGACCCTGAGATGAAACATTGTGATCCCATGACTTATCCTGTCCACACATGAATGATGAATAACAGAGAGCACATGTGAGGGGTAAAATAGCTGCCAAAGTTGGGCCACCATTTTCATCAAGGCAGGTCTATCTTATACATACAAGCTTTCAGGTCCATAACTAGTCAGAAGTTATTGTAGGCTAGTTCAGGACTATCCTGGCACTGAAATACAGCATCCAAATATGGATCAAGGGAGAACAGATCATTGCTGTCTGTTTTGTGATGTTATTTTGAACCATAAGTACAGACTGCACCAGCAAATGATATGGGACCACATGATATTTCATCTCTAGCCAGGGTATAGGTACTATTGAGGACAGGGCATAAACTCACTCATGAGTCCCTTAATCAACATACACATGGTGATGACCATCCTATGTTTCCTAAGGATGTGGTGTGTCCTTCAGGTAACAAAGACCTGTCTAAGGGGACACACACATCCACAGGACAGAGGGCCAAAATTAGGTATACCAGTGGATGAACTGGTCACCTTAGTATGTCTGCGAGCTGTAGAAAGGCAGACAATGACCATTGTTAGTGCATATGCACCCAGCAGCTATTCAGAGTATTTGGCCTTCTAGGAAATCATGTCTGTAGAAGGGTGTGATATGGAGGCATGGCTTGTCTGATCTAAACTTGAGTGGTGAATTATTACTGGACTTCTGTGGTGGTCAGAGGCTGTCCACAACAAAATGCCATATTCAAAATTAAAGCTGTTCATACAAATACTTGGTACCATAGCATCTTGGATCAAAAGAGGCTGATTAACTTTGTAGTCATGTCATCAGACCTAAAACTACATGTTCTGGAACTTGGATGAGGAGAGGTACCGAGTTGTCAGCTGATCACCATTTCGTAGTGTGTTACATCAGATGGACAAGATGGTAGCTAGACATACTTGACTTGTAGCTCTGGGGTTAGAGCACTGATTTAGTAAACCATGAGTCATAAGTTTAAATCTCATTTAGGCCTGTGGCTTTTACTTCTCTAACATGTGGACTGGCAAGAGTGTTTAAAAACTAAATGAGGCACAAGCTTACTGGGTTGGATTCTAATCTTGGAAAAATTGGCTAGGCTTCCAGGGTCTGCAAGGGCAGTTATCCTAGTACTTACCTATGAACATATAATCCCAAAGGTGTAATGAGGATACCATGGGCATGCCTAGCAGATTCTTTGTATGGGAAGAGCTAACCCCCACCTCTATAACAGCTTCTTATTTAATCTAGGTGAGGTCAGAGTCATGGAGTCAGAAAGGACCTGTTCAAGAACTCGGTAGCTGAGGCAGTAGCAAGAAGCTGTAGTCAAAAGGTGGTTGGTCTTTGTAATGGTGACAAGTCTAGAACCTGCTAGAGATACCAGTGGCAAGACAAGCAGTCATATTAAAAAAGAGGCCTTCAATGCAATGCTGGCAGGGTAATCTCCTGATCTGGCCAATAGATACCTAAAGGTAGAAGCTGAGGCAATTACCAAGCAAAGGCCTGGGAATAAGAGAAGATTGTTGAGGTCGTGGGTAATGACTTAAGGATGGGTTCCGTATAGCTCTTACAAATTAGCATGTGACTCAGGAGGGGTCGGCAAGACATTATCAAGCTTTTCTTCGAAAGGGACATTGTCAGGAAGTAGAAGGAGCACTTTGATGAGCTCCTGAGCCCAGTGAACATGCCCTACCAGAAGCAAATGTGATATTGGGTCTATTTCTGTAGAAGTCACTTCAACAATGAAATATCCCTATAGTTGGAAGGCTATGAAAGTGGATGGAATCTAGCTGAAAATGCTGAAGGCATTGGATTGTTTTGTGGTGTCATTGTATATGTTCCTTTTCAATGTTGTGTGGAAGGTGACAACAGTACCTTTGAACTGGCAAAATGGAGATGTTAGCCACCATTTTCGTATAGTGAATAGTATGGTGTGTTCCATTTATACAGCAGTAACACTCCTCAGCCTTCTTTAGTATTGGAAAGAGACACCATCCAATAACCAAGGCTGTGATTCAGGAGCAGCAGTGTGTATTCCACCTATGCCACGGAGTAGTTATTCCACCTATGCCACGGAGTAGTTTTTCCTCCATTGCCACTGAGTAGTTATTCCACCTATGCCATGGAGCAGTGGAACAATAGTTTTTTTCCTTGCATTGACATTGGAGGGGTTATGGGAGTATGTCAGTCTTGTCCACACTTATTTTGTGAAGGTTTGTAGATACCTACATCAGAATGTCTAGTGGAAGGTGTTACAACAACATGGCGTTTTGGGGCAGCTGCTGCTACATGCCATTTGTTGTCTGTATTTGTGAAGAGATAGTGTCCACCTTCTTGGTATTAAGTCAAATACATTAAATGTTGGTGTAGGATTATACTGAGTGTGTCATGTTTTCCCTCCTATTTGTGATTTTCATGGGCAAGATATCAAGGTACAGCCAAGGTTTGGAGAGTATTCAGTTTGGATATGTGAACATTGCATCTCTATTGTTTGCAGACAATTCTGTTTTCTTGGCCTGAAGTGAATGCAATCTCTAGCAAAACACCCAAGTGGTTCATTATTAACTCTGAAGTGGAAAGGAGATTATCAGTGCCTCAAAATCAGAAGTCATAGTTCTTTTCCAGAGGAGAGTGGGTTGCTCCTTGCAAGTAAGGGGAGAAAAATTTCCTCAAGTGGAGTTGCTTAAGTAACCTGGGGTCTTGGGCACTTCCATAATGCTACTTTTAGTCTTGTACTTTCGCAAAGTTTGCTGTTTAATAAGTGTTAAAAAATGCTTAATAAATGTATCAAAATGGTTGATTTGGTAGTGTTTTGTGTGAGTTGAATGATAAAGGTGTCACTGATCTTTTAGAGATGAAAAGATGGAAGTTTTATACAAGCTGAATATTCTAAGAGATAACTGAGTCAAGCTCTAGAAGTCGGTCATCATGGCAATCATCATCTACCACCAAGAAAAATCAAAAAGAGGTTAAGACTGAATATCAGTGAGGTGGTTAACAGCATGTAAGCATGAATTAAGTAAGTGAAATTGTTGGGGATTTTTTGGTGTACTTATGTACAGGCTAGGAGATATTAATACTGAGGATGTTGAATACCTGCATGGGCAACAGGCTGTAATGGAGACAGTCAGTCAGTAAATGAGAACAATTCAAGAAAAGGCAACAGAGACAATTAAAAGAGCCGATCAAGTTAAGTCACACCTTAGCTGACTGAAAGAGCACAAAAATGTAACCTAATATGTTGTTATGGAGGGTGAAAAATATTTGTTGAACTACATGAGAGTTAAAATGGTAGACGAGATTATATTATCAAGTAATTCGTAGTTGTTACATCAGTGAGGCATTTGCTATTGTCTGAGATAGGAGTCAGATGAGGGAAACCCAGGCCAATATTGATTAATTTGACTTGTTATAAGACAGAACTAATGCAATAGACACTGTGGTGTCCAGGCATAAAACTGGCTGTGAATGGGAACACTGAGTTTGCAGGACAGGATTATTTGGAAGTGACTTTAAAAGAGTCTTTCTCAATTTGTTGATGCAATGGACGAGTGTAAACATAAAAGGCAGAAATTTAAATTACTGTTTCCTGTTATTTTTAAAGTATTTTTTAATGGGAAAGTCTTTGTGTTTTATAATCCTGATGAGGTAATTGATAAAATATGGGAACTGACAACAGTGTTATTAATGCAGTTTCACATGGAGCAAAAGGAAAAAAGAAATTATAGAACTGAGAGACACTGATAGAATGGGAGAAAAAGAAGATTTATGGGAGGACAGATCAAATATGATGAAGGAAAAAAAACTAATTGTAACAGCAATACCTGGTACAAGATGATTGGATAGACTGGAGAGTGTAAAGATAAGATGAGTATTTTGGATAGCAATGTAGTGCATGGAACACCAAGATTATTCCCCAAACTGGGGAAATATAGGCTTATTAAGTACTATTCTGATGTCATATGTAATTAGGTTATAGAATTGTCTTAAAGTTAAATAAAGGGTAAATAAAGGGAAATTTTTATTTCCCTATAAAGGAATCTCATTTTATGTGTTTGTACATTTTATTTTGAAAATTAATTATAATATCACTTTAGTGGGGTTTAACCACGTGTGTGTATGTGTGTGTGTGTGTATAAGGAATGTTAATATGTTGAATTCATTCATATTGACTTTCTATTTTAATTTGAACAAAGTAGGAAGTTTCCATATGGCTGGTGTTAGCCACGTGTGTACATAGAATATAAAGTTTTTTTATATTAGTTGAAGTGGGATAAATGGGTGCTGTTTTAAATGCCACAAAAGAAAAAAAGCTGATTTGTTATGTTTCTCCTATTTCTAAAGTAGGTTATAATGTAACTTGTAGAGTTTAATACTGTGCTTATGGTATATAGTGTAATATTGGAGCTAGATATAGATTTCTTTAAGAGAACTATATATTAGAAAAGAGATTATTTTGAAAGTAAGAACCACTACAGCAATTTATATTTTAATGTTTTAGTTGCCTTGTTGACTTTTATTATTAAGGTTATATTGGTAACATTTAACAATTACCCGGGTGGTATGATAATATATGGCAAATTTTAATGCTGTGTTTGAAATAAAGATTATTTTGATACATGAAACAAAAAGGACTATTGTTTGGGATTAAACCTATTATGTTTTTGATGGTGTGGTGTCAAGTGTTAATTCTACTGAAGTTATTATAATTAACAAATGTGAATGTTTTAAGCCTGTAATACATATTGACAATTTTTATGGATAAAAATGAAGAGATGCCATTTAGATGTTAGCAGTTTATTATGATCAGTTAAATAGCTTCTTACTAGATAAGCAGTCTGAGTCTAGGAAAATAATCCAATAAACGTTTATTACTAAGAGTGTGGAAGGTCTCTTGTAGAAGGGTGAAGAGTTAAACATTTACTGAAAAGATTACGCCTGCTTTAGTGCTCTTATCAGGAAGTTATTAATACAATTAAAGAGATGCCCTTTAGATGTTTACAAGTTTATTATAATAACTTAAGTAGTTTTATATCACACAATCTGAATCTAGGAAACTAATCCAGTAAAAGCTTGCTACTGGAAGTACAGGAGGATCCTATAGAAGGGTCAGGGGCATACCTCTCAACCTCTTAGAGCAAGAAATCTGGACAAAGTCACAACAAAGTCACAAAAAGTGGGGGCAACAGCCCAAAAATAGGGACATTTTTTAAATACTGCTCTTACAACTTAGAAAGTTAATTGAATAACAGGTTTTGCATTAGCAGGAATTTTCTGAAGTGTATGAAATCTGAAACTCGAATGCCTGTCATTATTTTCTGACTTCAGCCCTCAATTATTTGCCAAGAACTTGCTAGAAAACCAGAATTTTATGAGAAACAGACCAAAAAATATGTGGCAAAAATCTGGACATTCTGTGAAAATCTATACAGTTGAGAGGCATGCAACTTATTAGAACTGATACAGAGCAAACCACCTGAGTGTAAGTAAAATAATCCAGTAAAAAGGCTTGACTCTAAAAAGTAAGGCTGGCCCCTTGTAGATGGGTCAGGTGTTGAATATTTATTCATAGATTACTGATGTCTTAGTGCTCATATCAGGGGGTCTTAAATTTTGTGTGTTTGTTTTGTTTTATCTCTAGATAATTTTAACAAGAAGACAATGCCTGCATAGTTTGGACAGCAGGATGAAAATAAAAGCAGGATAAGAATGGCAGGAGATAAAGCAGGATACGGAATAAAGGAAAACAAAATAATTGACTGATCAGGTGGAACAAGGTGTTAACGGTGGTGATTATAGTGCAGATGGGTTACTAGGCCATTTCAGATAATGAAAAGGACAGTTGGATAGTGAAGGTTACCCCCTTTGTGACGTATGACGAATGAAAAATACAATAACTTCTTAATGGTGTTCATCATGCTGTACAGACTGAGAAAGGGCTCGAAGGATGTTTGTACAAAGCATTCAAAATAAGATGCCAATGTCTCTTTTAATCCTGTTGGTGCGCTGATGGGAGAGAGAATGAAAGAAGGAACATAGCTGAGTAGGGGCACAAAGCCTGGAACATAAAGTAAAGTGAATATGAGAAATAGTGCATGTAAAGGTGGGTGAGGAATGAAAGACCAAGTAAAACTTAAGTGAGGAATTATACTGACATTACTGAAGAAATCATCCAGATTGTGCATACTGAGGTCTGTGGGAGTGGTGGTGGGACTAATGAATTTTAGGAGTGGAAGTTAAAATGACACTAGTGATAGTTTATTGAATAGGCTATATAAGCAAATTGTGGGGAAAGAAGAGTGCAAAAGGGAAGGAACACTTTGGTGAGCAAGAGAGGAGAATACAGCTCCAATTGTCCAACAGCAATATAGCGGGTAATGGTTGCCTGTTTAGTTTAGGGCACTTGAAGGAAATAAGGTTAAAGCATCAAAAATAACTGGGTGATCGTTTATGAAAGAAAACAGATTATTAAAGGTGATGGATAATGGAGAATGTTAAAGGGTGCAAATGCGAGAGGTAATTACAGAATAGGGAGATGTGTGATTAAGATTTAAGAGGAGAGAAAACAAAATCACCAGTATGGAGTTATCCAGCATCTGTTTTTGCCTGAGGGGATTAATAAAAAGATATGTGTCAGTTATAGTTTATAATGTGATGCTATGAAAATTGTTGGAACAAGCTGAATATCTCTGACTAGATCATGTTAATTTGCCCTGAGAACAATATTTCACAAAAATAATCTGTTACTGCAGTAGTAAATATATTAAAATGTGAGTTGAGAAGAAAGACGAAAGTTGAAAATACTTGCAAATAAGTTTTCCTGTAACAGCAATAAGATTGATTGTTATTTAAAAAATGATCCTGGTGTCTTGTTCACCAGTAAAGATAGAAGGAATTGGGAGGTGGACCTGATTGGTGCACAGGTGTCAATATTGTAGGCATTGTACTGGACCATTGTATTAAAGCAGGAACTGAGTCCTAAGATGAACTTACTGGTCAGTATTCCTTTCTATCTGCACATATGGTCATGAGCTTTGAGTAATGGAATTATAATTATGAGTTTCGGTAGTGACTGAAAGGATGACACTGTGGACAGAGCTGGCAAAAATTAAGCTCCTTCACTGGATTACTAGCCTCACTCTTCATGACAGAGTGAGAAGCTTGGCACCCTGGGAGGATCTCTGATTAAAGCTGCTGGATTGAGAGTAATCAGATGGGAGATGTGCCAGTGACAACTCCTTAGCAGGAGGTCCTGGGGCCGACAAGGATAAGATGAAGAAATGATATCTTTCAGCTGGCCCTGGGAATGTTTGCAGATCTCCTAGGATGAAACTGTCTCTGTTGCTGGGTATAGGCAGTATGCCCCTGCTCGCCTTTCTATCACAGATACCCTCACCAGAGCAAGTGGTGTAACAAATGGATGGCAACAGAATAAACTTACAGTTTTAAATATTCTGAAACAGCATTTCAATTAACTAGAAAAACATTTCAACAAATGTTGCGTAAATCAGCTGATGTGAAACCCACAGAGTAAGTTTCAAGGCTACATGCAATCCTCAGTATTAAAAAATCATCAGGAAATTACATTGCTAGAAAAACAAAGTTAAAAAAAAATCCTGCATATGGAGTACTACAAAAAAAAACAAAGTATTTTACTCATAAAGATTCATATGAAGTTCAAATCCATGCACTGATCTAATGTGATTTAGGCATAAACATAAATGAACACAGTCTTCAAAGACTTTCTGTGAACAATGCAGGAAGTACTTAAGGGATGGTCACTGATTTCAAAGTTGTGCAACAGCTAAAAACTTGATTATTTATTTATTTTATTTTACATTTGTTAACCAGGAAGGTCCAACTGGATATATGTCCATTTTCAGCGAAGGCCCAGGGAATAAAGCTCCACACAGTAGACATAAGACTGAATATAATACACTGGAAAATACAATAAAGAAATACAATCCAGAGAAATTTTTCATAATTACATAATGAAAGCAGAACAAGATTTACATGGTTACATAATGAAACCATTCCATTATAAGAGTAATTCAGTTTTGTACAATGTATTTGTAGGTCAATTTCGTAGTTCCTAGGTCAAGAATCAAGAGGTGTGTATATAAATATGTTACATCTTATATGTCTTAGATTTCACTTAATCACATGGCAGTAGAGTAATATAGTTAGAATTCAAAGACACAGTTAAGAGACCCTAGTTGGGTAAACAGTAGTAAAGTGTGGGGAATTAGTCAGGGGTAGAGCAAGGACAGAGCCATCGTGAAGTGAAGTATTGAGTAAGGTTCTTTTTAAATTGGGTTGGAGAGGGTTGTAAGGTTAGTTCTGTAGTGAGAGAGTTCCAGACTTTACCAACTGAGTTCATAAACAGAGCTTCTCCAGCTGAGCTGTTTGCTTTGAGGGTGAAAGCTGACATTTTGTTAGAGGATCAGAGAGTTTTAAGGTTATGGTAGGGGGTGATGAGCGTATTAAGATCGGGTATCCATTTGGGCTGATAGAGAATCTTGTGGGCAATTATTAGTTGGTTGGTTAGTAGAAGGTTAGGTAGTTCAAGCCAGCTTAGTAGTTTGAGATTGTGGCAATGATGGGTCCTGTAGGCAGAGGCGGTGGCAAATCTGGCAATGTGATTATAGCAGGTTGTGAGCTTGTTCATGCAGGTTTTATTCAGGTTGGTGAGTAAGGGGGAGGCATAGAGAAGTGTGGATAGGAGATGAGTGCGAGCAAGAACAGTTCTGGCAAGGGGAGTTAAGAAAGGTTTGATTCTATGTAGAGAGCCAAGTTTTTTAATTACTGTTTTGATGGTGTGGTCGATATGCAGATCATACTTCAGGTTGTTGTCGACTATGACTCCTAGTAGTTTGGTTGAGAAGTCTGGTGATGTAGTAGTGCCATTGTTAGATGTGATGGAGAAGGTTAGAGAGGAGGTCTTATGGGATGGGGAGAACAGCAGCAGTTTGTTTTTTTGACTTAGCATGAGAACGGCTAAGCACAAAGTATGTCAGCACTGTGCTCACATAAGAGTTCAGAATCCACTGCCGTTGCAGCCTATGAGGTGTGTACAGCAGCTAATAGAGCTCCAGACAATAGCTACTATCAGCTAGCATAATAATATGAGAGCCCAAGCAAAGTTCAGTAAAAGATAATGCCATAACTGCATGAGATGACCGGAATGAGGCAAGACACTAGTGTAGGACTGCTCAACAGTACTGCCCACCCCAAAGGCAGAAAAGCTGAAACAAATAAACTAAGAAGACTGTAAAGCCAATAGGCTGCTGACACAATGACCTGAAGTGTCTAAGATGTTATCAGAAAATAAGGAGGTAGTAACAACAACCCATAGAAGGTTTCCAGACAGACTTGTGCCAGCTGAAAAGTCCAAGTAAATGAAGGAGGGCAGGCACTGCAAGCGGCGAATGAAATGGAGCCCAATCAAGACTGAAAAAGGAGGTATAAACAGGAGGAGGATGCAAGCACAGGAGGATTTAACAGGACAAAGGGCACATAAAGCAAAGATGCAACAAAAGGGTAGCAAACAATAGAGGTGACAAATAATAATTTACCCAATTCAAGCCAGAGACATGTACATAAATGATAGTAAGTCTACTAGATGCAAGTGACTTGTTACAACCAGACTTTTGTTTGTCTGGGACCGAATCAAATAATACAAATAACGCTTCATCTCTAGCCAGTTGGGTCAAACTAGTTTGTGCATCTTTTATTGGATTTGTGTTTGAACACTGGAGGAAAACTTGAGTTAGCTGGCAAGCATTATTTTTGTAGGTCAATAAACTCATACACAGCCTGGTACCCCAATAAAGTTAACAGCAAGGAACGGAATTCATAGTGGGCATTTTTTCCGTTTGTTTTACACAGCTAAAATGACATATCAAATTAAGGACAATGGCTGTCATCAAAACTGTTATGTGTGTTTACTGTTTTTAACTCCATATGATAAACTGAGTAAAAAAAATTGAACATTGAAAGGGGTGTAAAAATCTTTTTTCATTACATTACCTTATTGGATTTACCCAAAGTTATAATAGTATACACATAGAAGCATGTTAGAGAATTTTCATTTTATTTTCTCTTTCTTCTTCTTCTTTCTAATTCTTGTGTCAGATGTTGCAAAATCTGCATTATGACTGTTTATTATGTATTTATAATGTATTGTGTGGTGAAACAATAAATTCCCTTAAAATGATAGTGGCTCACAGAGATAGGCAGCAATCTGCCACCATCTTGCCATCGTGCCAATACAGGTTAAATCACCATGGTCTCACCCTGAGACAAATTAAAGAAGGTTTATATGAAAAGAAGCATATTGCAAACATCCAGCGGACTGTAATGGAAAATATCACACAGGTAATGGCTTCATTTTTTTCTCCTGTATCCTGTATCGTGATGGCACTCAGTGCAAGCTTCTATATAAGAACAGTGGCTTCCAAGGAAGTTATCACACCAAGCAGACAATCCTTTGCAGGAACTGATACCAGTTAGTCAGCAAACTTATGGTGGGAACAGCCTCAGAACATGACTGTAGGAACATATTCTTTTTTACCCGTTTTCATTACAAAATCTGATAACAGACTCATCAGGCTTTGCATAGGGTGCCCGTATGAGGCTTTGAATAGTTGCCAGACATAAACGTGAAAGAAATGAAGGAGTGGCATTTGGTTATGAGAGGAATTTGAAACAGCTCTTCACTCATTCTATAAACAGGGGCAACACCATGTTTGCATTGCACATAAGCAAATTGGTATTAATAAATTAATATGTTTTAAGTCATACAACCTCAAAAAGAGAATGTCTTCTACAGTTCACAAGTGCTACAACATCATTTGTAAAGCAGACATTCTCAAACATTTGTAATAATATATGAAATAATGCTCAACCAACTTGGTTAATCCACAGCACCCTTGAGTATAACTAGTATTTAAGTAAATTATCTGATTGCTTTTTTACAAATTAGCTCATAATAGTATAGGTGGATGTACTGGTGAAATGCTTAGTGCTGTTTCAGAACATAATCCCTCCATAATTCATGGTCCATGTAATTCAATGCCTTTTTCTATTAGATTTTGTTGACTCGGTGTGCCCTTTTCTTTTAAGGTTATATAATTTTCTGTTGGAAAACTAAATCTCTGACTTATATCTTAATCCATGACTATTCTAACACACAAAACCAACTTCGAACCACAGATGCTTAAAACAATGGGCCAATTTCAAGAATTATAGTACTAAAGTCCATTTGGTTTCTTACCTGGTAGGCAAGGATCTGATAAAGCTCTTACAGTGTAAACAATTCTTCATAGGCGACACATACAGTACATGGGGGGCATGGAAACATTGCCTTGAACCCTCTATATGCTTCCAAGCCATGTGACTGGGCATATAATTCCATTTACTAAAGATTCTTGACAAATTTAATCTACCAGGCCATTTTTAAAAGTGTTTATAGCATTATAAATTAACATATACACTGCATTTTAGTAGACAGCGTGTCACCCAATGAGATTGATATAAATACTGATACAGACAGAAATGCCCTGTGTTACTGTATTTATTTAATGTATAGTCTTTTTAGATCGCCACCTAGGAATATTCAGTACAATAAATATATTAAGGGTGAATAACATCCAAAACGATATGATCTTAATTACAACATTTGCTGATACTTTGCTATGCATTTCTCACCTAACATCATCTACATCTACTTTAGTAAGGGAATTAAAGTAATTCAGCATGATGTCCAGTGATGTCCACTCACAAACTTCTTACTAATACGCCATTTTCCTCCTTTGTTGTCCACATATATTGCCTGTTTTGGAGAATACCTCTCAGCACTAAGACATTACAATATCTAGGGCATAAAACTAATTTAGACCATAAAAGCTCTTTCAACCTCAGTTTGTCCAAACCTTTGAAATAAGTTACTGTCAGCTCAAGAGATGGGACAGACATAGCCTTAGAAAATTTACTCTGCCTTACAGTACTGCACATAACTTAAGTGTGATCATATTCTTGAGATCCTTGTTAATCCTGCTAGTAATGCCAGGAAATGGATAACTAAATGATGTTTTCAAGGAGAACTAATATGTACTAGTCATTTATTTATGCATTTATTTATTTAAATACATTAATTGGAGTAGAGCAGTGATGCATCAGGGCCTATTTCAGGTTCAGCCCAGGTGTTAAAAAAAAATAAAAAAAAATCAAGTACAGAGCTATAGCAAAAGTATTATTATATACAGCATGGGACAGAAAACATTTATGCACACAATGTTAAAGTCTTGAAATAGCATAAGACATAGATGTGCAATAACAGTGTATTACACAGCATAGTATAGGACATAGGTATACAACAACAATGTTTCACGTAGCATAGCATAAGACATATACAATAACAGTGCATCATGTAGCATAGCATAAGACATAGGTACACAATAACAGTGTATCATGTAGCATAGCATAAGACATAGGTACACAATAACAGTGTATCATGTAGGACAGCATAGGACATAGGTACACAATAACAGTGTATCATGTAGGACAGCATAGGACATAGGCATGCAATAACAGTGTATCATGTAGCATAGCATAAGACATAGGTACATGAAGAACAGCATAGGACATAGACATACAATAACAGTGTATCACATAGCATAGCATAGGACATAGGTATACAATAACATCATCACATAGCATACCATAAGACATAGGTACACAATAACAGTGTATCACATAACATAGCATAGGACATTGGTATAAAATAACAGTGTATTATGTAGCACAGCATAAGACATAGGTATACAATAAAAGTGTATCATATAGCATAGCACAGGACATAGGTATACAATAACAGAGTATCACATATCATACCATAGGGCATAGGTATACAATATCAGTGTATCACATAGCACAGCATAGGACATGGATATATGATACAGTATGACATAGCATACCATAAGACACAGGTATACAATAACATTATATCACATTTGTATAGCATAGGTATACAATAACAGTGTATGACATAGCATACCTAGGACACAGGTATAGTATAACAGTGTATCACATAGTATAGCATAGGACAAAGGTATACAATAACAGTGTATCATATAGACACAGGTTTTCAATAATAGTGTGTCATACATAAGAAAACATTGGCTCCCTTGCATATGATTGAGGTGAAATTGCTCAAGCTTCAGGAGCATGAAGGAAAAAAAAAAGATGAACGGCATAACGCCAAAGTCTGTTTTCCATAGGAAGTTGTTGCCAATGCAGGTTTCTAAGTGTGCACCGACAATGATTCACTTCCTTTGGGTGATTTCTCCCTTCTTTGAGTTGGCTCTTTCAGCATTTTGACTTCTAGGAAATCGATATTTTATAGCAGAACCAAAAACATTTGTACAGAAAAAGACGATTAACAGGAGTCAAAGCACTGAAGTTCAATGAGGTTTAAATGATGCTCATTAGAACAGTGAAGTTAATTAATTCTATCCATTCTATCATTAATAACCAGAATGTTACCATGAGATCAGATCTACTGGATTCCCATTTGTTATCAATATTTAGTAGTTACTGCTGATTAATCTAGGTGATTGCTACTGTTTAACAACAACTTTATGCACTCTGCAAAAACTTAAGCTTGCAGCCAAAGACGGTCTCTAAATTAACTTTGAATTGCTGTGGTTAAAATCTTTCTAGTGGTGTTGTATGTTCATAATACAGATGATCTTGCTGGCATCCCCAATCATAACCAAGTTATTATATGTTGAAGAATTTGATTCAAGAAATTTACTTCAATAACACAGCTTGAGGGGAAATTTCTCAACAACAAAGCTTGAGAGGTAAATTTCTCAACCCATTTCAAAAACACATAACAAAAAGGGTATAATTGCAAACTTGATCAGAAACTTGTATAATATTTGTGGTGCTTTAGATGCTACCTATTGTTGCATAGTTGCGTAGTTGTACCATAACTGCAGATGGTTCTATCTGACCTTGTATTCCACTTTTAGATTTATCATTTCCAATATAGTCGTCAAGTCTGCTTTCAAACATAGTCAGTGTGTTTGATTGTTTGACTTTTAATGGTAACTTATTCTACAGTTTTGGAATTTGTTGAGTTACTTATCTGTCTCTTCTTTGAATCTTATGTTTCATTTTAGAAGTCAGTCCCTTTTCCCTTATACCTCATAGTGATATGATCAAATCCAATCCCAGATGACTTCTTAAATCAATGCCAGTTATTGCTTTAAAGGTTAAGCAGAATTTTCCTCTGACCAGTCTGTAAAGAATACCATAAAAACCTAGATATTTCAGATTTTCTGTGTATGACATAGATCTAATTGTTGTCATTCTTTTGGTATAATGCCTTTGCACAATCTTAAGTCCGAGAGTGAGCAGAATTTGTGGACACAGGTATACCCCTTTGTTAATGTGCCATGTAGCAGTCATGAATAGATCTGTTAGCTGTGACAGTAATCTAGTCAGTCAGGCATTAGTACTGTTGTTATATCCTGTTTAGTGTCAACAGCTATTTGTTTATACAGCTACTAGTTATATAAAAGTAGCAGTGCAAAATGCCTATAATCTTTTAATGATATTGGCTTCTGAGTGTACTTTACTACTTCTTGTCATAAATTAAGTTTCAAATTTAACAATTTGTAGTTGTTTCTCCTACAGTACTGTACTGCCTGCAGAGTGATTGGCAGTGTGAGCTTTGTCTAGTTACAGCAATTAGGTTTATGCATAATAATCTTGCTATAACAAGCTTATTATAGCTAGGTTCTCACATATGAACCTAACTATGGGTCAAATTAAGAAACAAGCTGCACTCCTATTGTATGTAGGGCTTTGTACACCATAGAATGGCATACAAAGACCTGCCTGATTCATAAACATTATAAAATACAATGGAGTAGGAGTGTGATAAACCCCTTGTATGATCCTGCTCAATTGCATCTCTAACACATATCCCATATACTACTGAACCCACGCCCTGATCATGCATCATTCATGAACCTGGCAATGGTGTTGTGCATGCTGGATCTCATGGCATAAACTACAGCACTTCAATGGTAGACATTCAACTAGCATAACAGCCATGACTGCTACAATCCCCCTTTTCAGTTATTTTGCAACTTGGTGGTTAGCACCAAATAACTTGCTAGCACTGAAATAACATAACCCCCTCTACATCTCTGTTACACTGCAGGATCTCCCTGATGGCAATATGATCCCGTGCAATGCAGGCTAATCTGTTATTACATACTACCATGTCCCACCCACCTCATTATACAGTTGAGCTTCTGCTAATGGGAGGTCACACAGCAACAGATTCCCTCATTACCATAATATGATAACAGCCCTAGCACTGCCTACATATTGAATAAGTGCAGTGCAATCATGATTCACAACTGTTCATGCTGGTGGTATGCACTGCTTCTGTGTAACACAGTTGAATACTCTACTTTATGCATTATCAAGTAGCTGTCATAACTGCTTGGTAAGGCAATCTATACAGTAAGCAACAGCCTTATAAAGTAGCACTTTGTAGCACTTTGTGGTACTTTGTGGCACTGTCATGCTACACAGAGCTATCTCTGTTCCTGAGCACAAGTGCCTGGTACAAATTAGCATCTTCCACTCAAGAAAACATGACAGTGACTATGTCATTCCAAGGATCAGTGCAGTCTACTTCTTTGAATCATGGTAGTCCATGGTTGTGTAATAAAAATATCATGCATAATGTATTTATGATTCTGCTTGCTAACTTTGTGAAACCAGAGTATAAAATAATAGTTCTTTTTTATCCACAATTTTAGGGTGTAATCATCACAGCCTGAGTATTATATATCAATTATGCTCATCTGCATTTTAAATCAGATTCTGAACCTCAGTTAGTAGCAATATTTTGTGATTATGTGTCACTTGTCTACTTGTTGGGAAATTGCCTTACCAAATGCTGGAATGACCAGCTATTTTCTGACAGTCTGGTGAATGATTAGAATCATATCTGGAACACGTTGAGTTCTTTGTAAAGCTTACATAAATACAGTATACGGCTAACTGTGCTTCCCTACTTATCAGTGTTGCAGAAAAGAAGCTGAAGGTGTTAAACACATCCTTTGAGCATGTAGATTCATATCGCACATTAGGCACGATCACTGAGAAACTGAAAAACAAGACCGTTAAGAATCAGCCCCATTGGACCTTCTGTATAGTAACCAGTTCCACTCATTCAATAAGAATACAGATATTACTCTGACCTACTTAATTGCCTTTCTAGTTTAATATTATATTACTTGTAGTTGGCTTAACTGGAACAATACAGTTACATAGAGTTATCATACAGTACTGTAACATTATTGAAAGTAATAATAATGGCCTCATAAATTTAACAAGTTATTTCACTATTATCAAGTAACCTAGAAGAAACTTTGTATACTTTGTGCATTGAGGATCAGACTGACTGTAATCAGGCATCTAAAAATATTGCTTTGATATGAAATCATTATTTCTTTTAAAGGATGTAAGAATGTTATTGCAAACAAGAACCTAAATGCATTCAAATGCTACTGCACTGCATTATTGTTTCAGCTGATGTCGTATTGTTGAGTATGTGTTACATGTGCCTTGCTTGCTCTCTTATGAGTTGCATCAAATTCCCAGAGTGACCTCAGCGGCAGCTACCACTATCTGCGGAGTTTACAAGGCGAAGAGAGAAATTAAAGTAGGGTAATGGGACTTTCTTCCATATCACATATACCTATGTGCTATTTAGATTCCATAATCCACTTTATGGCATATTTTTCAAATATGGGAGGAGACTGGAGCATCCAGGGAAAACCCACACAACACAGGCAGGGCATGCAGACTCTCCACAGAAGGTACCCCAGCCTAAAACTAAACCAGAGAACCTCTTTCTGTGCTTTCCATTATTTAAAGAAAAAGAAGGGATGTATACTTGCCTCCTTTGCAGGAAAGGTAGTGAGCATTAGGGAAATTACACTGGATCAGAGCTAAATTCTAAAAAGTGTTTACTTATCAGGCAAGCAAACCTATTGGAAACTGTCGCTCCAGTGGTCACTGTCACTAACTTATCAAATTAATGCATCTGCAATCTTTCTGGGAGCTTTATTTAAGTTTCCTTTATTTAATGTTTCCTTGACTGTGCAATTAACAAGCTTTGGTTTTGATCAAGCTTCTGTTTTAGCTGAGTTTAGTTGGGGTCTACAGGGTGAAGTCCTCATGTTAAGGGTGTGTTTCTTTTATTAATCGTGCCACAACTATCCAAGATTGGATGATAACAGATAAAGAATCATCAGCTGCAATATTTTTTAACTATAAGTATTTTAAATTATATATATATGTGTATATATATATATATATATATATATATATATATATATATATATATATATATATATATATATATATATATATATATATATATATATATATATATATATGGGTCCCCTTGACTTGATCGAAATGCCAAAACACCGACGCTCAGAAGACCGACTCCAGAAGACTGACGAGACAGATGATCGACAAGGTGAAATACCGACAGCCGAAACACCGACATGGGCAACGTGTGAGCGTGACTCGGTAAGTGTGCGATAGTGAGGGATTTAGCGTTAGGGAGCGGACAGGTAAGTGTGAGATAGTGAGGGATTTAGGGTTAGGGTGCAGGAAAGGTGAGTGTGTGGTAATGTCAGACTTAGGGTGCGGATAAGGTAAGTGTGCGATAGTGATGGAGTTTAGGTTTAAGGGTGGGTTAAGTGTCCGACACGCCACAAAGCCGACACCCAAAACACCGACACCAAAAGACCAAAAACGCACAAAACCGACAACTCACAAAACCGAACACCAGAACACCGACACACAAAACGTAAACTACACATTACACACAACTATACATGCACTAACCGTAACCCAAACCCTAACCCTAAGGTTCGACACTACCACACACTTAGCCTACCCGCACCCTAACCCTAACTCACTTAACCCACCACTAAACCTAAAGTCCGTCACTATCGTACACTTACCCTATCCACACCCTAACCCTAACTCACTTAACCCACCACTAAACCTAAAGTCCATCACTATCACACACTTACCCTACCCGCACCCTAACCCTAACTCTTTTAGGGCTTTTTTATAACCCCCCCCCCTCATGACTTTCAAGCATAGGTCCCTGTTATGGAATATTTTCCCATGTTGCAAAGGTGAATTCAGCAGCTATTGATAGCAGATAAGAACTAAGTGGGCAGTATGCCACCCTGGCTGCCACAGGTGGGCTGATAGATTTAAAATTGTTTAATACCATATTATCTGGCAGCAGTTTGGATAAGTGGTATTTCCACAATGGTGGACCATGGAACTATGACTTTTTCTGCATGAGTTCACCCCTGGCTGCAGCATGGATATATGGTGCCCTTTCACCAGCACGTAGCATCTGCTAAGTGCTGTCTTAAGGAGGACTGAACTGATTCTTTTTCCCAGAGTACATTAGCAGGCATGAGCTGCTCACTCCCACCCTTCTCAGTCAGCTTCTCCATCACCTAGGTAGCTATTCGATCCCTGGTCATCTGGGTCATTATCAAGGATTTATCCCTTATCCTTAACTGCCACTGAGGCCACTAGACTTCTCAGACTCGATCCTTAGAACACCCAAATGGCTGAAACAGCAGCAGCTGCTGTTGTGTGACCATAAGATTGGGTTAGTTATGTAAGATGAGGTTTGGGGGTGAATCTTCCATGTTGGATGAATGCTTCCTTTCATTGATTGTGTTTTAGCTGTTCAAGACAGACGATAACAGATTCAGGCATTCTAGATTCATAGGTATTCCAAGGCCACTATGTCTTATGGCCATTCATGCCATTCATGCCTTGCCAGTCCCCTCCCTCATACTGCACCTCCTTTCTCAAAGAGGGACGCACCAGTCAGTCCTGGAGTAAATCTGTGGCTACCCACCTAGTCATCTAGGTTATATTTAAAGGAAGATAGTATATCACACTGCATAACTAGCAGGGGAAGTTTATTCTAGAGGTTTGGGAGATGTTAGATTATAAGCCTGTCCCTCTATTGTGTTCTATGTATCTGCTTGTAAAGTTTTAGGTCCCTGGTTCTAGTGTTGTTTGAGGTATTGGACTTGTTATTCCTTTTACCTGTTTACAAAACACTGTCACCACACTAGCAAAACCTAGCAAAAAAATTAGAGGAAAGAAAAATGCTTCCACAAGAGAAACTGTTGGAAGCTTCAAACAAAAATTTGTGTTTATTAATACAACAGATTTATGAAAAATATTATATAGACAAAGAAACTTTGATCTGTTTGGAAAAAGAAGCATCTGAGGAAGTGTGATAATAAAAACAACAAAACCCAGAGATTTTTGAAAAGTATGAAAAAGAAATATGGACTTGGGAAAGAAAGAGTGGTGTGATATGGTGCAATATCTATGCAAAGTCGAAGGCCAAATTAATCAATACAGCCCCAAAGATATTCAAAGAGAAACATAGACAAAGGGATCCAGATATGGAAAATTTCACAATAAAAATAATATCAGAAAGAGGGAATGTAGAAAAGGTTAGTGAAGTAGAAGTTAAAAAATAGAAGTTGAAGTTATGGAATGCCTGCAAAGTGAAGGATTTTGTGTAGAAGGTCTAACACAGGCTACATCACAGCATGATGGAGTGAGTCCCCAGAATAAGGAGAAGCATGAAGATCAGGAGACATCTGAAGAGGAAATATGGACATGGGAAAGAAAAAGAGATTTAATATGGTGTAATATTCATGCAAAGGAGAAAGCAAATCTAACCAATACAAAAAGAACAGCACCAAAGATATTTGAAGAGAAATACAGGCAAAGAAATCCAGACATGGAAAACATTACAATTCAAAAAATAAGAAGACAAAGAGGAAAAGTAGGAAAGAAGATTAGTTAGTAATGGAGAAGTTAAAGACATAGAAACTGAGTTTATGGAGCACGTGTGAAGTAAAGGATTCAGTATAGAAAATCTAACTCAGAAAACACCACAGCAGGACAGAGCAATGAACATGCAAATTAAGGAGAAACCAGAAGAATTGGAAGCAACAGGTCAGTTGCCATATGAAAATGGTTTTGGAGCCTTTCACCGGAAGCCAGTATAAATGTTCACTTGAAGCTGGACAGCAAGGAAAGGAACAGGAAACTGTGGAAACTCTGTCGCAGTCAAGGTTGAGGAGTGATAGGCCAGTAAGTTCCCACATGACAGAACAATGGATGACACATGATGAAATTGAAGATAATGTGCTACAGGAAGATGCTATAGAACTTTCTATAGAATGCCCACAGCAAATGGAGAAAATAAATGTGCCTTCAGTCTAGAAGAACCCAAGCTAAGAGAAGAGTTGCTTGATTTAATAGAGATAGACATATTAAGATCAATGAAAGAAATAGACTGCAGAGGGTCAATAAAATCCAAAAAGTTAGAAGTTTGATAAAACAAATGAACACAGTAATTAGGACTGTTGATAGAAATCCATGCGATGTAGCAGAAGTAAGCAGGATACATTACTGTGCAGCTAAATTAATAACAGATAAAATTCTACCACAAGAACACAGGGTAGTAAGGGAAAGGAAGGGGACAAATTGAATACCATCATGGAAGTATCGAATAGAGAAAACTATTACGACAACAGCTATTAAGACAAGAACTGTCACTGTTAAGAGTATAGAAGAGGGAGTAGATCAACAAACAAAAATACTCAGAAAGATAAACATGATAAAAGCAATTCACAGTATTATAACGGATCAGGATTTATCATGCACTATCGCAAATAATAAGCTAAAAATAGCACAGGCAGAAAACTTAGAAGATACACAGATAAATACAAAGGAAAAGTACAAAATAAGCAATTTATTGATGACCCAGAAAAGTTTTATAGAGAAACGAGAAACAAGGTAAAAGGAATTCAAAGACCACAAAAAAGAAGAAATAGATACATTTTGGAGAAGTATTAATGAAGACCCTGTGGAACATAACAAAAGTGCTAAATGGATAGAAGTAAAAGAAAGAATTTCTGTTACTTTCATCTGAAATGCCAACACAGAAGAGAACAGAATGATTCTGTTTAGAGTGACAAAAGACCCATTCACCTGTAATCTCAGTTTCCGTTTCCTAAACTAAGTAGTTAATGAAAAACAGGTCTTGAGTGGGTGGGACGGGATGCATTGGCAGTATTTTGTGTAACTGATTAAAAAAACAGGTAGTGTGTGTGCATTGAATGTAGCCAGTGAAAATCAGTCCATCATCATTTCCTGCAACTTGTTCTGTTAACATAGTGCATGCAGTATCTGGGATTAACATACAGATCTGGAATTCTGGGATTAACATACTGATCTGGAATTCTTTATTAAGTGCCAACTGGAATGAGAGTACAGCAATCAGAAATGCAACAGTGAGTAGTAGTGTTAAACATAAGCAACTCAAAGTACAAGTAATATCTTGTATAAATACAAAATAAAGTGTAAATACACAACATGCAGACTGTAAGACTATAACCTGAGCATGAGATACTTTTCTTCATTACATATCAGGCAGACTGTAAGACTGTGACCTGAGCACGAAACACTTTCCTTCCTTGTGTATCAGGCAGACTGTACGACTATGGCCTGAGCATGAGGCACTCTTCCTTCATTGTGTATCAGGCAGACTGTACAACTATGGCCTGAGCATAAGACACTTTCCTTCATTGTGTATCAGGCAGACTGTACGACTATGACCTGAGCATGAGACACTTTGCTTCATTGTGTATCAGGCAGACTGTACGACTATGACCTGAGCATGAGACACTTTGCTTCATTGTGTATCAGGCAGACTGTACGACTATGGCCTGAGCATGAGGCACTCTTCCTTCATTGTGTATCAGGCAGACTGTACGACTATGGCCTGAGCATGAGACACTTTGCTTCATTGTGTATCAGGCAGACTGTACGACTATGACCTGAGCATGAGACACTTTGCTTCATTGTGTATCAGGCAGACTGTACGACTATGGCCTGAGCATGAGGCACTCTTCCTTCATTGTGTATCAGGCAGACTGTACGACTATGGCCTGAGCATGAGACACTTTGCTTCACTGTGTATCAGGCAGACTGTATGACTATGACCTGAGCATGAGACACTTTGCTTCATTGTGTATCAGGCAGACTGTACGACTATGGCCTGAGCATGAGACACTTTACTTCATTGTGTATCAGGCAGACTGTACGACTATGACCTGATCACGAGATACTTTGCTTCATTGTGTATCAGGTAGACTGTACGACTATGGCCTGAGCATGAGACACTTTGCTTCATTGTGTATCAGGCAGACTGTATGACTATGGCCTGAGCATGAGACACTTTCCTTCATTGTGTATCAGGCAGACTGTACGACTATGACCTGAGCATGAGACACTTTGCTTCATTGTGTATCAGGCAGACTGTACGACTATGGCCTGAGCATGAGGCACTCTTCCTTCATTGTGTATCAGGCAGACTGTACAACTATGGCCTGAGCATGAGACACTTTTCCTTCATTGTGTATCAGGCAGACTGTATGACTATGGCCTGAGTACGAGACACTTTCCTTCATTGTGTATCAGGCAGACTGTACGACTATGGCCTGAGCATGAGACACTTTCCTTCATTATGTATCAGGCAGACTGTACGACTATGGCCTGAGCACAAGACACTTTCCTTCATTGTGTATCAGGCAGACTGTACGACTATGACCTGAGCATGAGACACTTTGCTTCATTGTGTATCAGGCAGACTGCACGACTATGGCCTGAGCACGAGACACTTTTCCTTCATTGTGTATATCAGGCTGTTATAATAGCGTTCAACATCTGACTGATTTGATTTATGTGTCATGCTGTTGTGCTTTACCTTGATGAACTTCACAGGTATCATTTGAAAGGTTTGAAGGTGTTGTCTGACTGGCTGTTTTTCCTTGGCCATTTTACTTTTCAGTTTGCTACAACAGACAAGTCCACTGGGATCACATTTCTCCCTTTTATCTTGCTTGGGTCAAAGATTGCTAAAGTAAAATTTAGTGGGATATAAACCAGGCCTTTGGGATCACACACAAACATCTTAATATTAGTGTTATTTTTACTGTGCATCAGCGTTGCTGCCTGACTCACAGCTCTGGGTTCTTAGAGGGCTGTCTTTTGTATAGGGCTTGCATGCCTCCCTTGAATTTATGTAAGATCTTGCCAGGGTATTTTTTTTTTACATCCCAAAAATGTGTTAGGTGAACTGGCAATGCTCCTGACTGCATCTATGTATGTATGTATGTATGTATGTATGCATGTAGCATGTATGTATGTATGTATGCATGTATGTATGTATGTATGTATGCATGTATGCATGTATGTATGTATGTATGTATGTATGCATGTATGTATGTATGCATGCAGGAAGTATGAGAATATGCATGCGGCTTACAATGGTATCCTATCCAAACATGGGTCTTCTCTTTGTTTGCTTGGATAGTTTCCAGATTTCTATTATCCTGAATTGGATAGATATATGGATTTTCCATACAGTTTCTTCTGTCCTTGTGAATCTTCACTGCCCATTCCTTTTCTTTATTCTTCACACCTATGGATTAGAAGGAAGTCTCATTCCATTAACTAACATAGTTTCTTAATCATTTGCTTGGTTTGTTTGCTGGGTTCATCTCTCTTGGACATTTTTTAATCAGGCCCAGACTACAAGGGTAGATATAAATCAATGTATATATATATATATATATATATATATATATATATATATATATATATATATATATATATGGATTCACTATGTAATTTCAAAATACTGAAATCCCGAATTTCAGTATTTCAAAATTACATAGCCGAAGACACCAAACACCGAAACCCTGAAACCGTGAAATTCAAAATCCTGATGCTACATTACAGATACAGCACACACAAACACATACACACCACTTCCCCCCAACTCAAATATAATATCCTACAGCACAGATAAGCAAGCCCCCCTGCACCCCCCATGTTGGGGGCTGCACCCCCCACACCCGCCCTACTTATTTATACTAACTCCGATATCGCACAATCAGACACACACAAGCAACTCACTCCCACACATTATACACACCCTCGCACACACACACACACACACACACACACACACACACACACACACACACACACACACACACACACACACACACACATTACAGTCAAAACACACACTGACAGACACTAAAGGCCCTAACCAACAGACATACACGTACATACATACCCAAACTCACATCTTACCATTCACACACCACAACACCAGAAGCGCTAATTCAAAATCTCTGTACTTCGGGATTTTGAATTTTTCACTTTGGTTTACCGGTATTTCAACACTTCGGTATTTTAATTTCGAAATACTGAAATTTGGGATTTCAGTATTTCGAAATTAAAAAGGTTTTGTGTTTTTCAGATGTGGAAAAAGACTACAGTATTCAGGCAAAACCCAAACTAACACAGTGAAACTGGGCAAGTACTACAAAGCCAGAAAACAGAAGTCAAGACTGATTCCCATACACTAGCTCTATGGTCAGAAATCATTACCACTCAGCCACCTTGCTGCCATTGTCCAGTGGAACCTGTTAGCTAGAACTTCCAGTAGCTTACTTTCATTAAACACTGTCCTCTCTAAGACTGAATTTTGAAAGGTAAATAAAATCTTTGTGATTTATTTGCAAATTTCAATTTGAACTGATTAACTTATCTTCTTTGTATGAGCTGTCAAAGACGCAGTGATGCATGTCTACTGTGGTATAAGAAAGGCTTATACTCCTAACTAGTGCAAGTGCTTATCCCAAGTGAAAAGCAGGAATTTGCAGCATTGTACTATGGTACATCTATATAATGCAAATGGTACTAGGCAAAACAGTACGAGACAAATAGAGAAAAAATGTACACAAAGGGAAAAAATTATTTATTATTTAATTTCGTTCAGATCATCTGATAGATATACACTGTGGTATCTGCCAACAGAATACATATTGCTACTCAGATCTAGCTTTGAAAAGTAAACAAAACTTTCAAAATCTGAATCAGAAATTTTTGTTTCAGCTTATTACCTCAACAGGTTTGTAACAGGTATATCAACTCTCATAGCCCTAAAGCTGAATGTGGAAAATGACATTATACAAGAAAGAACAGGTGAGGTACACAGCACTAATACGAATGTAGCTTGATTTGTGCAATGAATTCAAGTTAAAAACGTAGCCATGAAAATATTAATAAAGCTCACCATTTTTCTTGCAATGTGGTTGTAAAACAAACAGCATTCTCTTTTAATTTAATTATTGTGCACATTTGCTATTTCCCTTCACATTAGATAGACCTGCTTTGGTACAGTGGTGCAGTTTTAAATTTGTTGCATGGGGTAAGTGCTTGTTGCAATTAAGAATGTATGTTTTTGTACAGTTTCTCTTGTGCTATAGCAGCCGGTGCTGACATTGTCCATCTCATTTGTCTCCCTAACCACCTCACCTCCTGCGTTAGCTCTCCTTCTCAGACTCTTTATATCTGTTCCTTTCCATGCCCCTTGTAAGGGTTTCTCATGATGGCTCAGTGGAGGAACTAAGAGGGCATTACACTGTGGACTACATATGCAGAGAGTTTCTTTATACCATAGATTTTCCTTTTTGAATCACAGTCCTCATTATTCTATCATTATGTTCACATATTTCTGTATGTGTTAGAGATACCTTTGGTATGTGATCCTCTCATCCGCTTGATATACCTAGGGTAATCCTCCAGCATCTGTTACAGGATTCGCTTGCAGAATCATGCAGTAAGCATCCCCCAGAAGGAAGAGAAAGAGAGAGAGAGAGAGAGAGCAGTAAGTTGACCATTAAGCATTCAGATCAGTTCCCCAAGCAACCGTACAACACCTAGGAAACTTTCTAAATATAACTCACCCATGATAAGGCACAAACCCTAATAACCTAGCTAACAAATAAATGAAAAAGGTTTAGAAATGAAAGTTATGTACTTACTGTAACAATAGCTCTGGAAAATTGCACCATTCTCAGTAACAGTATGATTAAGGCTTGGGCATTAGGACTACTCTCAACAGGTAAAACTTTCCAGGATACAAAACTCCCACCACCTCTCTGCCATCATACACCACATTGTCCTGCTTGTGCAGAGTTGAGGTTAGCCACATGAAGTGAAACATTAATACAAGCTAGATACATGAAGCCATCTTCACTGTGGAGGTGAATGTTACTGAGGACAGACCTACTCTTTCAGGTCTATTGTTATAGTAAGTTTATACAATTTTCTGTCTGGTAAAAGGAGTACATCTTCAGTAACAGAAGGACAAATTTTTAAGTTATTCCTCCTGGGAGGTCTCCCTTATGAGAACATACCCCCATAACAGTAGATGTCCTTCTATATTACTGTTGCAGTATTCTAAACAGAAGGGATCTCCCACTCTAGGCAGCCAGATGTTTGGCCAGAATACAAAAGCCTAATGATCTTGTATGTGCCCTATGTCACACTTATGCTCCCTGCACAGATCATAGGTTATAAAAGGAATTTATGGACACAACTACCCAGAACTTCTTTGCCACCACTTTACATGCCATTATTGCTAGTTGGTCTGAATGTCTTGTTGCTGTACTGAATACTTAGCCACCAGGTAAGTGCCCCATTGGGTTTGTTGTTGTTTTTTTTCCTTTTATTGGTCTTGTATTTTTGTTTTGCTATTTAGAGTTCATGTCATCCAAGAAGGGAAAATGTCAGTGTGGGAGGCAGATTCCCCATAAGGATCATCACCAACAGTGTCTTTTTTGTTTGGGTGCTTCCCACAACCATACCTCTTGTAGTATTTGTAAGGCATTTGTACCTAAGACACTCAGAAACCATTTGTCTTCCCTGGCCATTTATCTTGAAAACCAACATCTTTAAACAGCTTGACCAGGATACCCTTGCAGAATCATTTAACCCCAAGATACTCCTGCTAGGTAAGAAGAAGGCCAAGAAGTCTCATCTCGATTATTTAGCTGTTCAGCCTCTACAGGACATCCCTCAAGAAGCAGGTAATAGCACTGTAGGTCATTTAGAGTTTTCATTGGATTCCTGTTCTGCAACCCCATTGGAGGCTGGCATGGATACATGTTTTCATGCGATCTCTGAAGCTTTGCAGGCATCTGCTCTGGACATTGATTATCTCAGAGGGTCCTAGAGGGATTCCACAGATATTGGTCAAGGAGGAGGTTCCGGGTTCTCTTATCGAATCTCACCAAGGGTTGGAATCTCAGGTATTTGTTAGGGTTAATGCCCCTTACAAGAAAAGACAAAAAAAATGAAGCATGTTTTGGTCCATCCTAAGGATTCTCAAAGGGAATGGCAAGAGTTTACTCAGGGCTTGTTTTCTGTCTTGATGGCCCTAAAGTCTCCTCAAAGGTTTTCAGTACTCACTCCTTCTTGGACTTCTACCTCTTCTAAATGGCTTAGGGAACTGGATTCCTTGGATGAAGATTCAGTGTCTGATGAGGGGTCTTTGTCCTATTCTTCACAGATGCCTTCACCTATGGCTTATGGTTCTGATAAAGAGGATTCTGTTAGCCCTGAGTCTCCTTTTGAGGAACTGTTGGAGTACTTTAAGTGGGATTCTTCTCAAGTCTCAAGTGTCTGATATTCCCAGAAGATATTATGAGTTTCCTCAGTTGGATACTCATAAACCACTGGCAGTTCCTCCTGTGTTGGCTGCCTTGTCAGATACTTTCATTGCTGCTTCCAGGTCTCCTAATTCTCAGCCTCCTGCTCCTAAGAAACCTGATAGGTTTTATAAGGTTCCTGAGGATTGTCAATTTTTGCTTAAATGTCCTGATGACCCTGCTGTGGAGTCAGTCTCTTCTGACAAACCTTCTAACCTTTTGCCCTCTTCCAGACTTTTGCCTTCTGATAAAGATAGTAGGATAATAGAGAGGATTGGTAAGAAAGTTTACACTGCTTCTACGTTGGCTTTTAGGTCTGTTAATTACCAGGCCCACATGAGCAGGTATGCTCTGATCTTGATTGTCCAGGCTTGTCAAGTTATTTCTGACCTCCCTGACTCTGAAAGCAAATCCTCTGTCTTAACTTTTTTAGGTTCTGCTTCTCAAGTGGCTAGCCACTCTATTAAGTGTAGCTATTAGACTGCTGCTGCCTCTTCCAGGGCTGCTGATTTTGGGTCTGTCATGAGGTGCTATTTTTGGCTTCATCTCCAGTCTCTGTCTGAGGACGTTAAGGCCAAGTTGTTGGATGCTCTTTTGGATAATAACCATCTTTTTGAGACTGCTGCTGCTGACATGTTTAAGTCTCTTCAAGAGAAAGGCAAAGCTTTGCAAGACCTTAAAACTATTTTTGTATCTCCTATCCCTAAGTTCCAGAGGAATTATCCTTCTAGATCTGCTTTTGATCTATGGGAAGGGCAGTAGGCGGGCACCCTCTGCTAAGGCTTCTCAGATTTCTGTGAGCTTAGATGTCTATTTTTCTTTGACAGTTCATTTCCCCCTCCCCCTTTTTAGACTAGGCTTCTTTGTTCCTTTGGCTTTCTCTTTGTCTTCCAAATTGGCATCTCATCACTTCCGACTCTTGGGTTCTTTCTATCATCTGTCAGGGTTACTTCATGGTATGGAAGTCTCACCCTCCTTTTACAGGGATTTGTCAACTTCCTGTAGAGCAATGCCCTCATTTCCTTTAGATTCTAGGGTCCCTGATGAACCATTTAACTTGTCCCCCCTTCCCAAGTAGGAAAGGTTTATTATTTCAGGATGTTCCTGGTTCTTCAAAAGGTGTGCACTTGGAGACCTATTCTGGATCTCTCAAGGCTCAACACCTTTCTTAAGCTCATTTCTTTTTGGATGTTTACTCTTCAAACCCTATTTTCTCTTTTACTGCATAAGGTTTTTCTCGTGTCTTTGGATCTGAAAGATGCCTACCTTCATATCCCTATTCACCATTTTTTCAGGAAGTTTTCATGTTTTGCTGTGTCTTCCTTTCATGTTTAGTTCTCTGCTTTTCCCTTCAGCCTCTCTACTACCCCAAGGGTATTCACAAAATGCCTACCGCCTGTGATTGCTTTCTGCAGGCTCCAAGGCATTCAGAATTTTCCTTATCTAGATGACCTATTGCTTCAGGCATCTTCTCCCAGTCACCTGTTACAGTATCTGGAATTGACCATCTCTCTTATTCTAAGTCTGGAGTTGACTATCAAGTTCCAAAAGTCCTTCCTAACTCCCTCTCTGGATCATGTGTATCTGGGATGCAGGATTCAGACAGTGCCAATGTTAGCCTCTATTCCACCTCGAAAAGTTTTGACTTTGGCAGCCTTCTTTCAGCCTCTTCTTCCTCTGACTGCCATGCCAACCAAGGAGTTTCTTTGGGCCCTGGGATTAATGGCCTCTTCTATTCCAGTGCTTCCTCTTGCCAGACTGCATATGTGGAAGCTTCAATGGTACCTCAATTCAGTTTAGTTGCACCATTGTCATCCTTTGACTTTCAGTGTATCTCTCCTTCCCTGTCTCAAGAAAGATTTCGAGTGGTGGATCCAACAGCTTGCTGTCAACCCAGGCTGACCCTTTCAACCTCCAGTACCTTCTCAAGAGCTGTTCACTGATGCTGCAGACATGAGGTGAGGGGCTTCTTTTGGTCACCTGAAAGTAGTGAGAGGGTCTTACATACCTTAGATTTGCACAAACAGCTCAAGTACTATTTGGATAAAACTAAGGCCGCTAGTACATCTGATCAGCTTTTTGTTTCCCTCATCCCAGAACATTGGGTTTGGCTGTTTCTAAGCAAACCATCTCCTTCTGGATATCTAAGGCCATTTCCTTTTGTTATACTTTTCATAGCAAATCTCTGTCTACTTCTGTTATATCTCATTCCACTAGGGCTGTTGCCTCTTCTGGTGCCTTCTTCAAGGGGTTGGATACCAGTTCCATCCCTGAAGCTGCTACTTGGTCTTCAGTGCATGCATTTACTAAGGATTATAAGTTGGATATGGTTTCTAGGGCCAGAACAGGTTTTGCTGAAAGCATTTTATATGAGTTTGTTGAGACCTCATCTCAGTATTCCACTTCTCATTCTTTCTTGAGCTTTTTTACTGTCCCTTCTGTTCAGAATACTGCAATAGTGCTATAGAAGGACATAGTACAGTTGTGTAAAGTCTTACCATAACAGTTGATGTCTTTCTCTTCACTGTTGCAGTATTCACTCCCTCCCTTCAACCCTCTCTTTTTTGTTCTGTTTTTTGTTTTACATTCCCTTCTGGCTGAGGGTTTCCCCTTTTTCTCTGCATTTTCCTTCCATATGTACATGGGCTTCTTTGTCCTATGGTAACTGTTCTGTTTTGGGGCAATTCAGTTCTGGATAGTTGCATTCATACATCCCTTTTATGCCGTACATTCTGTGCGGGGAGCATAAGTGTGATGTACAGTGATACAAGATCATTAGGCTTTGTATACTGACCAAGCTTCAGGCTGCCCTGTGCAAAAGATCCCTTCTGTTTAGAATACTGCAACAGTGAAGAGAAGGACATATACTGTTGTGGTAAGTAAAGATGAGGACATATACCATTATGGTAAGTGAAGATGAGGACATATACTGTTATGGTAAGTAAAGATGAGGACATATACTGTTATGGTAAGTGAAGACGAGGACATATACTGTTATGGTAACTGAAGATGAGGGCATATACTGTTATGGTAAGTGAAGATGAGGACATATACTGTTATGGTAATTGAAGATGAGGACATATACTGTTATGGTAAGTGAAGATGAGGACATATACTGTTATGGTAAGTGAAGATGAGGACATATATTGTTATGGTAAGTGAAGATGAGGACATATACTGTTATGGTAAGTGAAGATGAGGGCATATACTGTTATGGTAAGTGAAAATGAGCACATATACTGTCATAGTAAGATTTTTATACAATTGTACTTTCTAAATGAGGACCCATATCTGGACATTGATCTTGCAGTGCCTTGCAAATGTATTGATAGAAGACAAGCTAGTTGCTGCATACATATCATCAAGAGTTGCATTCGTAAAGAAGGTTATCAAAGCATCCAGCTTACAGTGGTACACAGGGCCTTTGGAATGGATGCTATAGGCTCACTGTGTTTTTTAGCAAATCTTAATTACACTCAAAAAGATATGTAGATTTTTTTTTAATTTTTGGATCCAGAGTTTTGTTTGAAAAAGAGAAAAACTTTGTTACGTTTACATATAGAGCTAGTCATCTCAAAATACATCCTTACTTGATGGTGCATATCCATACCAAAGGAGGGATGTTCTCCAGGAGTGGAAGAAGACTGGAAAGTGTATATAATGGTTACAATTTGACTCAAAGGCTACACTTAGGTATGAAATGAGGCTTTGTTTTAAGATAACAATGCTTACAAATTTGATATCTTCCTGGGAGAAGCAATTGCAACCACAAGCAGAATCTTTCAAGAAAAATAGTTTTAGTATACCAAAGCCAGAGGATGAAAGGGAGCTCACACCTACTTCTGCATTACAAAAGCTCCAAGGAGGTATTGGGATTCTTAGATGGCCAGGCTTACTTAGGCCCTTGGGCCAGTAGCCTAGTACCTACCTATGAACCTATTAGCAGCAAAAAGTCACTGAGGCCAAGATGCAGAACTAAAGGTCTCCCAAAGTTGGATATTGTTGTCAAGTGGACTGAGTAAAAAAACAACCAACATCAGAGTCAAAAATATACATGAGGTACGTAAATACTGTGAGAAAAGAGGCTGAAAATGAATCAGTTTCTTTGACAGTGTGCCATGCAATAAAATGAATCGATTCATCACTGTATGTTTTATGTAACTTTGGTTTTGTGAAGATGATATGATCTTTATAACTCAGTCAGAAAATGTGGAGTTAGTAGCCACTACAAGAGGTTGATAATCTAGGTGGATAGCCACAAAGAAAGAAGGTTTGGCTGTGACTTGCCTGACATATGTATGAGAAGCATCTTAGTTAGGTTTACCCAGTAGATAAGGCAGAAGAAGGGGAACTGTATTTACCAAGGTCAATATAGAACTGTGAGAATTACCCTCAACATGTGAAGTTTTGCTTTCTGAATGAACTTGGTCGTCAGTGGAAATGGGGTAACGTTTAGAGGAGTCTGGCGGGGCACTAGTGAGGCAGAGTATTCCTTTAGGGCATCATTGGTACTGGGATGAAGCAGAAAAAGGTGCTACACTCATGGACAGTTTTTCACTAGGTGGAGCACATGGCAGACATTGAGAATGGGCCCACCACTAAGCCTGGGTCCAATATCCTTATTCAACCAGGATTTTAATGCTCTTAGGGTGTAGATGTTCTGTAATGCATTTATGTTTTATTTTTGAAGGCTATTGCCTGCAACTATTTTACTGCTAGCTAGAAAATTTTTGCAAGTGCCCCAATATGTGTGTCTTTCCACAGATAAAATGGTTGATAAATATTTTTACACACACACACACACACACACACACACACACACACACACACACACACACACACACACACACACACACGCATACAGTAACTCACACTGCTACTTACCTACAGGAAAATTGGAGGAATGACAGTTCACCTATGGTATGCCTTTGGGGAGTTGGAGGAAACAAGTACACCCAGATAAAGCTAGCATAGTAATAAGGAAGACATGCAAACTCTGCACAGAAGAAAATGATCCAAGAACTCAACCCAATTACCAAGAACTGAAATATGGCAACACTACTTGTTTTGCCACTGTCCCAATGATCAGTCACTTTCATACACATCCTTTCCAGACTGCCAAAGATAGCCACATATTCTGTTCTGTACTAATGCTTGACTGCAATGGAAAGTGGCATAAATTATGGTCAAATTGCTGGTTTTAGATATACTGCATCCCTATTATACATACGCATTGGCTGTAGCAATGATTTTTCTATACTGACTTTAGCAAATATAATGCATTGTGTGCCACTGCTCCTACTAAGACAGATCACTATTTAACTGTGACCAAGCAACAGAAAGGATTGGTCACTTTTATGTATAGCAGATCTCTGTACCCTTCAGCTGCAGACACTTTATTGACTGTGTACACCTCAGATGTCTGGGTGTGAGAAAAAAAATGGCCACAGTAATATATTCCAGCTTGTTTCACAAACATGCATAGCAGTCCTACAAAGCCAGATTAATGACAGCATTAATCAAATGACGGCATGGTGAGCCATTCCCATCCACAGACAGACTCATACCCAGCAATTATAACCACTTTGTTGACTGTCTGCACTTCTGGTGTCTGATTGTGACAAGATAAAAAATAAAAAGAAAACTGTAAGAAATGGCTACTGTGATGTATTTTAACTTTATTTCACACATATACAGCACCCCTGCCAAGCCTAGTGCTTTCTAATAGTGATTGCAGTAATATACTTCAATGTGTTTCAGACAAGCGTACAGTATATAAAACATTTTATAGTTAATTATAACATTCTTTCTTGTATCATTTATCCTCTGGTTACCTGATTTATTCTTTGCAGGATCACAAGACAATTAAAGAATAGTCTGTTACTTAATTCCAGAACCATTGCATTGCAGCAGTTCAAACATATTCAGACTTCAGCAATACTTGTATTACTGTTTTTGAAGTAAATACAAGCTCAGACAGATGTAAAAAAAGAAGATTTAGTGTAATCAGCCTTCTGTCTTTTTTACTAACATCTTCATGCTTCATTAGAAAGGGAGGTTTATGTCTGATGATAACTTATTTTTTTCTAGTAACTGGGCCCTTTAAGAAGGTTGGCTCCAAAACCAACTGTCCAGTTTACCCCCTAATGCACACCTTGGCTGCAGCTGATATTGATATGGAAAGTGACCAGGTTGCAGCAAGGCTCGCTCAACTGTTGAAAAGCTGTACACACTAATGAGATATTTTGGGACCACTCATTATGCATTAGCAAGCACTGGCTAAGTTTCTCTGCCAGAGAGTTGAATTCCCTCAAAATGTTTTTTGTCACCAAAACACAGTTGTTGTTCATTGCCTGTTCCCAAACTCTCAGTGCTTTCCAGCTTAAAAGGTATGAGTGTGTCCCACTGACATTGTTGGAATGGATTATAATGATTCCTTAGTTAAGGGCATGTTGGAACCATTGCAGGGTCAGAAGAACTACTCTGATTGCTAGAATATTGATGTTCAGATAATGTCCAGATACTGTGAACCCTCTGTCTTTTGTAATGCCCACAACCCTAGGGCTTCCACATTTATGGTGACTATCACCAATTGCATGGGTTACTGAAAGAGATTGCCCTCAGAAAACTTAAAAAGATTGATCCAGCAATACAGCTGTTTCTTGCTACCTTTGTAGATGTGCACTGATGTGGCACTTGATATACAACCTGCGGCTCCTGGACTCTTAAAGTCCATTGAAAACTCTTATTTGGTATCTGTCATGTGGCACTATGGGAATATTAGTAACCATGAGATCAAGTGCCTTGAGACAAATATGGGGTGATACCTTTGTATGTTTAGAAAGGATAAGTGATTGAGTTCAAGAGACAGTAGTCTGTCTGTAGAAATTAGTAATCTGCATGTTTTGGTATCCAGGTTGCCACCAGTAAATATGAGCAGCTGTGAGGACATTAGTTAAGATTTTGCAAGGTTTACAGTTATATCTAGGGAGTTGAGTAACAAAGTTAGTTATTCCAGAGTGGTTACCAAATTCAGAATTGATGGATCAGCTAAGGGTAGGTCATCTTGGTTAAAGAGTACTTTGGCTTCCACCAGTATCTGTGGGCTGGTGGGCTACTGCAACAAACATGCACTTAATGAACACTCTGTGGATAGAGATGAGATGAAACACTGGAGGCTATAACTGTTAATGACTGCCTCATATTAGGAGGCATTGAAATCACCTGGATTGCTTGACAGCTTTTATATGAAGATAGGTATCATGGAGGACCAAAAAGCATGTACAGTCTCCTTCAACTAAACAAGGAAAGCTTGACTGCACATGATCATTAAATGTTTTGTTTTGAGATAAAGGTGTTTAGGACACTTCAGTCTAGTATTGTCCTGTGATTCTTTGACTTCTTCAACACTAAAAAGAATCTGGAGAAGAATCCTGACCCATTTTAGTCTGGCAGGAACTCTTAGATGACTTATTTGTGAAAGAGGCTTAAGATCTTCCTTCTTATTTATGATGAGTGGAATGGATGGCAAAGGAAGGATTGTGGGAATTGATGGCAAGGGAAAGAATTGTGGGAATGTGGGAATGGCACTAAGTGAAAGGGAATTCTGCATCTCCTGAATATTCCTGAATATGACTGTCCTTATTCACCTGTTCTTGGCGATCAGCCTCTAAACAGACAGAAAAACAGATGACCTCTGACTGCCACCAGAGGGGGACAGTCAGGCAAGCCCAAAGATTTCTGACTGGTCATCCATGCATGGCCCATGGCTTCCTGATGATTATTGAGATCTCCTCCATCTGGGACTCTGACCTCTCTAGAAATTGTGTTGATAACTAGGTCTCTTTCTGGACTACTGCTGGTTTCATTGCTTTGTGTAGTGCTCGAGCCATATGCAGTCTTCATTCTTCTGCATACTTGAAAAGATGTGTTGAAGTAACTGAGTGTTTTGCCCTTCTTTCCCATACTTTGAAGTATGCCTTGAACTGTGACCCTAAGAGGCATTGTTCTTGACTGGGTAATGAAAGTTAACTTGGTATTCTCAGCAAAGTCATTTAATCACAGCCAAATGTACTAGAAAATAGCAGTGGTTGATTTCATAGCCTTGCATGACCCCTCAGTGTCATTGTAAGCTACTTACATCATGAGGTTGGCCATTGTTGATACATTTGCTGACTGAGACTGAAGTATTTCCTTAACAGATCTATCTGACAACTGTGCTATTGTCTTGGGCATTTGGTATGACCTTCTGGAAAACAACTATATACCGCAAACAGACAAGCAACTTTCTTAAAAACAAATGTAAAGGATGCATAAACCCACTTCACAGGTGAACCATGTATTTTATTTTTTAATAGGTGGGTGAACCACTGACTTATTTTAAGACCTGTTGATGATACTAACATGTCTATTTTTGGAGTCTCTGATTAAAATCCACTTGTGAGAGGCTGGTGAGTATGGACTGCTTTCTTTGGTACTGAAGCCAGCATATCAAGGTTGCACTAGTGATCACCTTGAGAATGTCCACCAATGGATAGATTACTCAAATGGAAAGCAGAATAGAACAAACAACCTTACATAGTATCCCAGGAAGATAATGTTTCTTTGGGCCATGTCCCTCTGGTGCATTATCTCATGGAGATCTCCAAATATGAGGTAATCAGGATGGTCTGCATCCTCATCTTTATTAAGACCAACTGTGGGAGATTCAGCAGGTGAATTAATGTTCCTCCTGTTAGACAGTGCTGTGTAGTAGAGGGATGAAGTCCTAACTATAGCCCAGGTGACCCAGATTCAACTAGTGGCTTAAATATCTGAGGCAGTGACAGGGGAAGACAGGTATTTACATACTGAATGTGAGGGCATTCTTTTGGGTGCAACTCATGGTGAGCTCCATTGGAGGCTGGGAAGACACAGAAGAAGACTGTCTTAGGTAGGCAGGGGCAGTGACTGAGCCACAGAAGAGGCAGGACAATATGCATTTGCACACCATTGCACATCGGTCCCAGATACAATATGGGTACAAGCAGAGCCTGATCATGGTCAAACTTGGACCCTAGGCAGGGTAATGGACCTGGACAACCCCCCCCCCCGCCACAGCCATTCCAGTATCTCATTACTTGTCTGACTCTCCCAAATTACCATAAACACTATTCATACCTGTCAATGTATATACAATTTTCCTCTTTAAATTACATTGATTACAGAGATTTGATTTAAAATCTTTCTTTCAAATTTTATAATACAAACACTCATGTTCACTAGCTAAGGAAAACAAAAGAGTCTCGCATTGAAGACCAACTTTGCATGAGCAACAACAAATTTCTTTTGAAACTTGCATTCATTGAAAATGCATTGAAACTTATATTTATTAAAAATGCATCTGGCCAGTGGCTGATTATCTGCACATCTGTATCCACAGACATCCCCCAAACCAGCAATTGTAGCTACATTGTTGAATGCATCCTCCTCAGATGTCTGTGATAAAAAATAATGACAATAATAATGATCAAAGTCACACATTTCAAATCTGCTTCATACAAACACGCAATAGCCAGAGTATTACAACTTAATTCATGCTCGCGCACGCGAAAGCATGGGTGCGCGCACACACACACACACACACACACACACACACACACACACACACACATGTGCGCGCACGAGTTCTGAAAAGCCAGATTAAAAATTGTCTAAAAATGACCAGATGATAAGAGCATAAGTACTTTCATTCCCAGAAAGCCACCCACCTCGAGCAGCAGTTATAGCCACTTTGCTGACTATATGCATCCATTATTGTTATGAAGAAATAAATTGCATGTACTTTATTAGTTACTTTGGTTGAACTACAGGAAATTTCATAATGATCAATATCTTCACAACATAAGCTCCATCCAAGTGCAGCACAGTTTAAACAGAAGAGAACTTTCACCAGCTGATAACATATATTAAGCCAATATGCACAATCTCTGCAGAAGTAGGAGCCATCTAAATAACTCCACATTAAAGAGAATTATTACTAATGGAGAGGTTGCTACTGGCAAACAACTTTACACTTCAGTGTTTTATCTATAAATGCAGTGATTGCTGACCTTGAAAAATGAATTGCCTATGTCACATTAAAAAACTAGTATGCTGGTGATATTCCCTTAACAATTTCTGAACTAGATTAGCTATGCAATAGAGAATGTCTTGCAAACAACAGCAACAAGTTCATAGTTACTAGGCATGCAGTCTTGGAGACCATTGAAGGAACATAGTCCATTTCCCAATTTCTCCATAGCATTGTGCAGTTAAGTGACTTGCTCAATGTCACACAGTAGGTAAATGAAGGTCTAAGTATCCAAACCCAGGACCCTTGCCACAGGATGCAGCTAATTAACAATTTAGAGCTTTAGTCCTCTGTACTAACTGCCAAAGTAACAGTTTTTGACTAAATGATGAAATCTTTTACAATCCAAACTTCCAGAGAAGATTGTATCACAGTAAAAGCAGACAGTTCTGATCATCACTCCAAATAATGCAGAACTATGTGACCTGACAAAGGTCAACCCCTTTGCTAGCGACTGCAAAAAAGTACTGCAAAAAATATATTACTATGTTTGGACTATTAAAATGCACAACATTTAGTCTATATTACACAATCAAGGTTTATTAATGAATGATTGATTCTTTAGTGCAGTGAATAAAGTAAACAAATTACTATAAATGGTGCAGCGACTTTTGTTCAACAACCAAGTCAAAGAAATATCAATGTATTATTAATATTATTTTTGAGGAGGGGGTTACATGCTTGCAGGACGTCTACATCCCATATTTGACCTCCCTATGCCTTCTTTGTCATCAAGAATTGCTACCCCATCTGATATCACTCAGTACAGGTCTGATCTGCTTGAAGAATGGCTAGTAATGATGTATTGTTGTAGCATACACCTCCAGAGCCAGATTGCGTAAAACCGGGGCCCCATATAGGGTAATGACTCAGGTCCCTGCCACCCATACCAGAATTACATTATGTGGCTGTCTCACCCCAATTACCATAAACACTGTTCAAACCTGTCAACGATCATGGGGTTATGAAGGTTAATTTGTTGCTTGAAAATTCTGCCAAACTGAAATTTAAATCAATTCACAGAAGATTAGTTACATATTATATGGAAGCAAGACAGTCATTATGTAAAACTAACTGGAGTGATGTGTTCAGTGAAAAAACTGCAGATGGAATGTGGAAAGTTTTGAAAGAGAAGTGGTTTGAGTGCAAAAAATAAAAAAAATCTTTGACATCAGGATCTAGCCATACAACGTCTGGGGGATATATTTACATAGGTACAAGATAACCTGATTAAGGTGAGAGACAAAAAATATAATAAATGGAAGAGAGGTTGAATTACAACTTTGAAAACTGAAATAAACAAGCTGGACAAACAAATTAAGCACAGTGTGAGACAAGATCAAGAAAAATTTGAAGAAAATGTATATAAAGATATTGAGCATAGTAGGAAACCTTTTTATAGATACATAAGATGTGGAAGGAGTAAAGACATACAAATTGATAAACTGTGTGCAGATTCTAAAATTTATTCTCAGATACAGCAGATTATAGATATATTTACAAAATCGTATGCAAAACAGTTTAGCTCCACAAAGGGGGGTGATAAGTCATCTTAGTGACATCCAGGTAACCCCACATACTGGAATCAAATTAAATTACTATTGAAAAAGAACTGAAAAGCACAGAGAAGAGATGGAATTAGTTTTAATGACTTGAAAACATTTCAGCAAGAACTTATAGTACCATTATATCTATTGTTTACTAGATCATATAAATCTGGGGAGATTCCTCAGATTGGAGACATGCGCTTATTAAACCTGTCTTTAAGGGGAAGGGAAGTAGGACAAACCCAGAGTGATACAGATCCTTAAGTCTACTTTCATGTTGTAGAAAAATAATGGAGAAGGTAATATTAAATAAGTTATTATCAGAACTGGATAGGTTGTGACTTGAAACCATATATCAGCATGCATATGTTGAAAACAGATCTGTTACCACCTGTAACATGATGTTCTATAACAATATAATAACAGTTATGAATGAAAAATTGTGGTGTAATGTAATTTATATAGATTTAACTTCAACATTTGATAGGGTTATACACAAAACACTGATAAATAAATTAGAACAACTAGGTATCGATGTACTCTTGATAAGATGGATAGCTGCATGACTTACAAATAGGACGTGGACGCATCATACAGGTGGAAGTCTTGGTTACACTCAAGGTGCTCCACAGGGCTCTCTCCTAGGCCCTTACTTATTTAGATTGTATCTTTCAGACCTAACATTTTCATCTGAGGTGTTCTACAGTTTATATGCAGATGACCTGAAGTTTGGTAAACTGATTACATGTGTTACAGATAAGGCATGTCTGCAAAAGAACTTCACTAAATTGACCATTTGGGCACAGGCGAGTAATATGTTGATAAATACATCAAAAACTAAGCATATGAGATTTGGGATACATACATTGAAAGGTGAATATTTAACATAGCACATGGTGATTGAAACTTGTAGATTAATTTAAGGGCCTGGGTATAAGGATAGATCCAGCTTTGAGTTTTTTAATCATATCAACCAATTGCTTAATGACAGTTATAGAACCATAGGTTGTATAAAAAAATGTATAAAGTCTAGCAAATCAGACATGATGAAGTCATTGTTTGCCAGTTATAGTAGACCCAAACTTGAGTATGAAATAACAATATGGAAACCTTATAAGAAAACAAGCATGAGTAAACTGGGAAGAGTACACCGGAACTATACCAATGGGATCCATGGATATGAAAATTTAAGTTATTATGAAAGACTAAAATATCTGAACTTGTGCAGTGTCTCTTATAGATATTTAAGAGGAGATCTTATTTGGGTATATAGGGCATTTAGAGACAGCTACCTCTGGGGATGTTTAGGGTTATTCAAAAGTAGTAGAGAATCATCAGACGACCTATGTAACAAATTCTACAGGAAAGAGAAGTGTACTAATTGGTTCTCTGAGAGAGCAGCTGATGCATAGAACAGACTGCCAAATTATATTAAAGCAAGTACTAGTTTAGATTTTTTAAGAACAACCTGGACACTTATGTGAACAAGTGTTTTTGTATATTGGCAGGCTAGAAGGGCATTAATGCCCATGCTTGAAATATTTGCATGTATGCATGTATATCTATATATATATATATATATATATATATATATATATATATATATATATATATATATATATATATATATATATATATATATATATATATATATATATACTATTTTTTCTTTACTTTTACAATTATCACAGTATTTTGGATTTCATTTAAAAATTCTCTTTCAAATTTTACAGAAAAAACACTGACAGACACTTTCTAAATAAAACACGCTCACATTGAAAACAGACTTACCATGAGAAACAGGAAATGTCCCTTCCCTTGAAACTCAAATTTAGAGAAATGCATCTGGCAGCCCATTAAACTACAACTGATATAGTGAAGTACTAACTAGCATGTATGTGAAAAGTACAGGAATTCAGAAGGAAAATGTGTAATAGCCTGGGACAGCCCACTGGACACAAGGGTCCCTTTTACAGGAGCAGCCCAGGACTACTGTCTGGCGGAGTAACTTGGCAGAGTCACATAGAAGAAAAATAAAGGCAGAGGGAATCAAAGTACGCACTACAGGAATCATCTCTTTAACAGCTCATAGCCTTACTCATCTGCACTAAGTACTGAATAAATTGTTGTAGCCCAAACACACTGCTTTTCACACTTGTATGCCTGCAAAAAACAAGCTAGAAAATGTATTCAAAGTTAAAATATTACCATTAAACAAACAGATTTCATGCTCTCCCATTTATTTGCAGCTAAATAATAAACACACTGTCAGCATTTAACAGAACAAGGAAACCAAGAATCACATAAAAGAACGTGACTCATATGATGATGCTCCTGCTCGTTGCAATTAACTTCCTTCCTTTACATAATAACTGCTCTGGTTCATGAGTTACTAGGCTTGCAGTCCATGGGACCATTGAAGATCCAAGCCCAAATTTCCAGTTGTCCAAAAGCACTATCTAGTTAAGTGACTTACTCAAGGACGGGGCATAGTATAAATATGAGGCAAATCAGAGTGTTATGCAAACCTGGAGACAGGTAAGAAGCAGACTACTTTAAATCACTTAAAAAATTAACAGAACAACAGACTTTGCATCAACATGTATTTTATGAACCACATAACTATTAAACTGTATAACTGACATTGATACACTGTACTCCTCAGTGACTTAAAAAAAAGAAAGACACTAAAGGAAGCCTGGAAGTTTGTGTGAGGGATTAAGAGTCATGGCTCCTATTGCTAAGGGACAGGGTTTGATTGCTTGTGACCATGACTAATCACACCTCGAGTTGCAGCACTTAACCTGTTGAGAAGAGAGAACCAGCTATAATGCTGCAAACAAAACATTTCCAGCCAGCCACCTGACTTTCAAATCGCAAGTGGCATGCTGTGCATGTGATGTTGAAGTTGTAAGAGTAAAATAGCAGGCATGCAATGTTGAGGGCAGGAAACTGGAAGTTTAATAGACTTGTTTTACTTTCTTTAAAAGAGCAACAGACTTTTTTTTGTAAACAGAGCTGGACGGTTATTTAAAAAAAAAAATCAGCATGGCCTAGCCATCCCCACCAGTTGACCAGGCCCCAGGCAGCTGCCTAGAATGGCTTGTGCTGGATCCAGCCCTGGGCGTGAGCAACGGATAGGAAATTTATGGCATAAATAGAAATATTCCTTGGCAGCTTCAGGGCTGAAGATCTCCTCACTGTCCCTGGATGTGGGTTAGGATTAGCCCAGTACAGGCTAAGGCAAGTCGGGAAGATCCAGTGAACAAGAAGAGGAGCTGAGAATGAGATGATGGTCAGCTGCAAGGAGACAAAAAAGACCCCCCCCCAAAATGTTTTCCTCTTTCACTCTGCTTCATTGTGGATCTTCTGGTGGAGAGAATGCAAAGATAATGAGGACTGGCGTGTTTGAGCTGACCTTGTTGTTGAGGGCTACAGAAAGCCTTGGCCATCTTTATCCTGCTGAGCAAGACATTGCATGAATCCTCAGGCAAGGACTTTGCACTGAAGTGCAGTACACTGATGGGTATTTCCACAGCAATTCTTCTTCTTTTGGCTTTTCCTGGTTAGGGGTCACCACAGCAGAACTGTGGTCCATTAATGATTGGCGGTAGATTTTTACAGTGCCGAGGTGCCAGCCCAATGCCCGACCTTCAATGAAGGCTTGCCCATTCACGCATGTTCTTCAAACGCCACTCGACTGCAGGGAGGACATGCAGATGCCACACAGAAGGCGCTCCAGCCAAGAATCGAATGGGAGAAACTCTTGCTGTGAGGCGACAACGCTACCGCTGCACCACCGCGGCTTCACAATGATGACTGCTAATCTGGCACTGAGGACAGTGTTAAAGACTGGTTCAACACTGAGACAACCAGAACCAAATCCTCTTGCACTGAGCAACACAGATCAAATATCAGGACTGAAAGTCCCAGCACCAGCAATGGCAACAGTGGTCTGAGTCTCAGCATCAACCCTGGAGCTATTATCTACACTGTCAGCACTGGCACAGATGCCAACTAAAGTATCAACTTCACAAGCATCAGAGATGAGAATTATAATACTGAGGGTGAAGCAAGTTACCTCTTCATAAAGGCCAATATCCAAGAATTATTGATGTATTCTGTGCTTTAAATAACTGAGACAGAGGAGAATGAGCCACTGCAACAATTTGAATTAGCATTTGTTTAATGGAGGCTCCATGCTTTTCTGACTTGCCTCTCAAACTGGAGAGGAGGAAAGTCAAAAGGAATTCCTAAATTGATTATACTACCCATGCTTGCTTTTGACTAGAGAAGAATCTATTTTTTCAAGAGGCTTTGTGGCCAATGAAGTAAAAGACTTTGATGCTAAAGTCGAAGGCTGGGAAGAATCTGATAATTTTTTTTAGATTACAATGTCTTCTTATATACATGTACTTTCAACTGATTTCTGTTTTTTTCTCAGTTGAAGAGGTGAACTATCTGTAGAAATGGCACTTAGGCACTTAGAGATGTGTTCCTGTTCAAGATAAAATATGCGGACATCATGTCAATCCTATGAAGAAATCTTCCTCCCACAGGCACACTTATTAAAAGAGAGGTCCGTTTTAGTGGGTGGCTGCCCTAAATATAATGAAGCAGCAAGAAAGAGAAGTAAAAAGGGAAGAAAATGTTTTGACAGAAAAAAACACTGAAAAGCTGGACATAGTATCTTTGACAGGGAATCAGAGGAAGAGATAAAGAGTATGTTAATGATTTGGAGAGATCATTCATGGGCAAGTAGAAATGTTTCTTCAAACAACTACTTCAAGAAGCCTGGAGCCATTCAGGAACCATCCAAGTTTAAATGCAAAAATGAAGTTCAAGACACTGGGCATTGCGATGCTTAATAAGAAGGGGAAAGGGGGGTTGGTAGCTTGGAAAAGTTTATTTGCTGAACACCCTAATACTTGTGACCTTAGCCCTGCTGTTAGTGAGGTTAGATTATTTTAGGTACCACCCTCTGCAGTAACCACAGATTCTGTTGTCCTTAACCAATGTCAATCATGTGTCCATTCACTACTCTAATACCAGATTTTCTTTTAAATAATAAGGTGAGAGATGGAAGCAGGATCCAGAGGTCATCATGGGTGCTTTTATGTGCCCTAGTGATTCAATCTGAGTGTTATATCTGTTGGTGTACCTAGACCCTTATGAAGAATGCTTGCAGTTAGCATCAGTTGTAAAGTGGGCATGTAGCCCTACTTTCCTTTGTGATTTCACCTGCAACTGCAATCAGACTCTACCACAAGATGTAGACAGTGGTCTTGTAGACAGGAACCCACTTGAGAGATACTTCCTCAGTTGTATTCCTCCCTGGTTATCCATCAGGTAACGTGACTACTTTTCAAACCTCACTCAGTAGTGAATCCACTTTGTTTAGCCTTTGCTAACTGGGTAACACAATCACTTGCTTTTCACAAGTTACCTGGGAGCTTTGATCTGGTTTAAGGCTTTGCATAGAGCCATATACTAAGTCCCAAGTCTAATTCATAGCTTATTATGCCCTACATCATTCTCAGTGTTTCTTTAAGGAACCATGACTGTCACTTTTCCTGCGTTGATTTTACAGATATGTTTGAAATACTACCTGCTTTCCAGGACATATATTATGGACTGTGATTTGCACCTGTTAGAAGTTTTTCTATTTGTCTGTATATCCTTCTTACAGTTAATATCATTTGTGTCCTTCCTTAGGTCTGTTTCTATTGCCTCCATTTTTCCCTTTGATCCTCTGTTTTATTGTTAAGGAAGTTCTGAATGTGTCACACATTTCATCTAAAATATTTATAATACGATTTTAACATTTATGATGTTGTTGGCCTTCATTAAAGTTTAAAGATGAGTGCATTTCAGGTGTGTGAGTGGTATCTTCATGGCTATTCATTGTATCTACATTATTGTTTTGTTCTGTATTGTGTGCTTCAGAAGGACTGACACACAAGATAAAAAATGCATTTCTCATACTGAAGGTTAACATGATTGTCAAAATTAGTCAGTATCTTACGTACTGTGGTGCATCCTTTAATTTACCTCAAGGTGAAAGTACCTTTGGGAAATTTAGACTTAGTTGGGGGTGCTGGAGCTGTGTGGACATTCCTATGGCAAGGCTGTATAGTGACTTTTTGACCATTTACAGCAGACCCTTT
>NC_056743.1:808944098-808959098 GCF_019279795.1 Protopterus annectens
GTGTGTGTGTGTGTGTGTGTGTGTGTATACGCATGCGCACACACTTGTGTGTGCATATGCACGTGCTTGTGTACACACGTGAGTGTGCGTATGTGTATCTTTATGTGTGTGTGTATGTGTAATGGGACAAAAACTTACTAAAGTTACTTATTACAGTTAAACTGTAGAGAAGATATGCTTTTCCTTTAAGGCCAGTGGATATGTTTTAGTAGTTGTTACTTAAGTACTGGACCACAGGTTGTTAATGTTTTTTATAACTGTCCTTCTTATTTATGGAACACTACAATATTCAGTAATAGCCATGTCACCTAGCAATACCGGTAGTGAACAAAACTGGGTTATTGTTGAGGTTTTGGTTGGTTATCATCTGAAACTAAGAATATCTGTTGCCTGACTCCTGACATACAGAAGTACTAATGATATTACACCCTTGCTTAATACCGTTGCCCTCTGATAAATCATCACAATGTGTCATCACTGAATATTATAATATCCATTAGTGTAATACTAACATACAACTCAGTAAGACATGACATCCTAACTGAATACCATCTCACCCAAATAGTCCAAAAAGTCATCAAACCTAGTCTCAGAAGTGGAACATATTCCATTCTTGACTGGAACAATTAATAAACCTCCACATCTCCCTACAGCCTCAGTTCTTGATCCCATTCTAAGAGACCAGTGTTTTGTAATTTCCATATTTTCTTCCAAAAACACACTGCACCAGCGAATGAATTCTCTATCAAATCATTTGCATACAGCCATGTCTATCTAATCTTGCCCTTATAGGTTCATTTTTTTTTTTACTATAAGAAGTATATGCAAGCTAGGGTTTGTGTAGTCAAGCATTTACAGGCTTTCTCTGTCCATTAGACACATAGATGTCAGACCAGTGATGAATTTCTGATTTTTCCATCCAGTACTCTACATTTTGCTTGAATTGGGCTAAGTAAGGACTCTGCTTCACATGGATAGGAACCTGTTCCAGAGAAGGGGTAGTCTGTGAGATACATACCAGTCCCACCAATTTGTCCAATTTATGTCACAAGCAAGGTTTAATTCCCTAGATTGGGTAGTTCTGATACTATTTCCTTTGGGGATATGCAGAAGGTCTATCAGAGTTGGATCCCAGGATGTCTTGTAGGCCAGGCATAGATCACTCCTCAACAATCTATAGGAGACAGAGTACAGGGATGGGGCTTTGTATCTATCCACATAGGATATGTTGTTTGATTGGTTTGATGATGGCTGAATACAGTGGAACAATGACTTTCTTGGACCCAGATGCCATACCCTTACTTATAAGTTATGCAACATAGAATGATTTCCTTACTACCATAGACACATGATGGTCAAAGTCCAGGTTACTGTCCACATGTGCCCCCAAATACCTGACTACTCCATCTGCTATTAGGGGTGTGTTATCAATGTGGTAGTTTCCAGGGTAGTTGACTTTCCTAAGTATACTGTTATTCATTTCTTGGCACTGAATATTAGACTTTGACTCTGTCACCAGTTATTTGTCTGTGTCAGACCTTCGTGGAGGATATTAGTGTCTTATGGAAATTCTGTGCCTGCACCTAGTTTACAATCATCTGCAAACTTTCTGAAGTGGAGGCCCGTGATGCTGGCCTTGACTTCAGAGAAGTAGATGCCAAAAATGAGCAGACCAAGCATAGAGGCCTGAGGGACTCTGCTAGTGGCCAGCCTCTCTCTGGAAGTGGATTTGTCTTTCTTAACTTCTTGGGTCCTATCTGTGAGCTAGCTGGCTATCCAGTAGGTGACATAGAGGCTTATACCTAATTTTATGAGTTGAGTTTGTCAACAATTCCCGAGTGGGGTATTGTGTCAAATGCTTTGGCCAGGTCAAGATAGGCAGTATGCACCATTTTGCCCTTGTCTATTGTTCTGGTGACCTTCTTGAAGAAGTTCACCAGGTTGAGGAGGCATGACCTTCCCTTAACAAAACCTAACTGGGCTAGCTCTAGTTTCTGAAGTTAATGTCATTGTTAATCATTTCCATGATAATTCTTTTTATGGCTTTGCATATGAGACTAATCAGATTTATGGCCTGTAGTTACTGGGGTCCATAGCTGGCCTGCCCTTGTGGAAAGGGACTTTCATTGCAAGAAGCCTGTTTGTAAGCTATGGTTAAATAATGATTATCATGGTCCTGCCAGGTCATGCTTCATGCTAATTAGGATGCATACTGGGATATTATCAGGGCTTATTGGTGCAGTGTTCTTGTCCTTGGAGAGTGCATTGAAGACCTATCATCTAGTGATAGTTGGGGGAGTTATGTTCAATGGTATTTTCTGAGGGATGGCTGGGGGGGGGGGTGGCAAAATTGGAGCTGAATTTGCCAGACAGTAGATTTGCTATCTTTTTCTACTCATTGTAAGGTGCTCCATTTACAAATAAGTTCTGTACATTGTTGTGTACTGCCACTGAGGTTGTGGACATAGCTAAAGAAAGCCATGAGGTTGTCCTTAGCCCTGTGTGGCTACTTTTACCTCAAATTTGGTGTTAGCAGACTTGATTTGCTCTTTGAGTTGCTTGTTTAGTTTGTTGAGGGAGTTTTTATCTTGCTGGATGATGCACTTTCTAATTTTTGTCATAATTGTCTTCCTTTTGTTATACAACCTATTGATTTAGGTGGTCTACCAGGGTAGCTTGTTTTTTGAATTTGTTATTTTCTTATTCCTAGTACTATGCAGCTATTAACATGATTGTACAGCATTTCTGTGAGCAATTCCACATAGGCAGCAGTATTTCCAGGGTTTGGGGGCTTGACATTTTGCCAAGCTATTCCTTAATAGTAGTAGATTTCCCTTAGAATAATTCCTAAATTTTGCAAGATTAGCTGGGGTCCCAGGTTTTATTGTTATTTCAAAGGAAACAGTTTTATGGTCCAACCTTACCATGGAGGGCATTACACGGAGGAAGGACAGATATAGCTTTCCTCCATGTTAACAAGGACTAGATCCAGTATGCTTGTGCCTATGGAGTATCAGATCCAGGCTGTTTGTGTTTACAAAGTCAAGGAATCTCTGGGCCTGCAAGGGTTGAGTCCCGTATCATTCCCAGTTTATGTAGTTAAATTCACCCATGCATATGGTATTAGGTTGCATAGTGAGTGTCTCTAGTAAGTTTAAGTATGTGTTATAGGATTCTTGGGGCATAGAGGTGGGGCCTATGCCTTGCAAGGATATGATACTAAATTGAGCAATGTCCCTACTCAAGAAAACAACGATGCTGCTCTAGAATATTTCTGGAACATGGTCATTAGCCTGCAGGACAAATATTTCTCTCTACAGATATATAAGCTTCATCTTTAGCCTGTTCCATGGTTAATTCAATCTTTTTTACTAGTCGGTTCAAAATCAGAAATAAAGTCTGGCCTGCATACAATGCCACTCACTCAGCCATACCTCTCAATAGTATAGAACAAGTATTCTGGACAAAGCCAAAAATATTGAGACCGAAGGCTCAAAATCAGGAAGAGATTTTAAAAATTGCTCTTACCAACTTAGAAAGTTGCTAGAATAATAGGTTTTACATTAGCATACATTTTCTGCCATTAGTTAGCTATTGCAATCCTCGGTGACTTGTCAGAAAACCACACATTTTATGAGGAGCAGACCAAAAACCTGAGGGCAAAAATGTGAACATTCTAATAAATTCAGACAGTGGAGAGGTACACATTAAGTGATGAACCTGAGTCATTACTGTCAGCTCAGAAAATAATGCAAGTGATTTATCTTTAATGCCAATATCACTTACTTCAAAAGGAAAGCAATTGATCCTTGTTGTTAATGCAAAACACTTACAAAAGAGAATGAACCTACTATAGGACACTCAAAAATAAATAAAAGAGGGTCACTTATAGTTCGACGAATGGCTAATAGCTCCATTATCTCCATTGTTATTTTTAGTGCTCAGTCATTTACTGTTTATTCAATTCAAATCCCCACCCCTACAAACGTAACTTCCACTGCCCCCAAGTAACTTTTCTAGTCACATTGTTTTCTACTCTTTCTTCTCACTTCAGTAAATCAGCATCATAACTACACAGACTATTTAATATAGCTTTTCCTTTGGCAGGTGTAAGGCAACATCATTTTCCCCAAATTCCTAAAAGCTTGGCGAACCTGCATCTCTGTACCTCTTAGTCACATACTAAAGCTCTCTCTCTCTCTCTCTCTCTCTCTCTCTGTAAAACGTCAGCTATTATATCATTACACTTAAACTGCTCTGATTCAACCATTTCCAACTTCTAGCCAGTCTCACTTCTGCTCATCATCAATCCCTTTCCCCATTTTCTTCATGGGGTCAGCTGTCACCATCTCTTTCCAGTCAGTGTCACTATCCTGCATTCTTCAACAACCATGCCTGACTGTCACAGGTCTTTTTTCAGACAATCCATCCACCACTTGCTGGATGCCCTCATTTCCTCTTGACTTCTTGTCTGTTCCAAATCTTCTTTACAAGATTGCCTTCTACTTTTCCGCACGTGCCCAAACCACCATAATCTTTTCCCTTTGAGCTTTTTTACAATTGGAGCGACTTTGGCTTTTACTCTTATATCTTCATTTCTTCCCACAGTGTGCACCCTACCATCCATCTCAGGCACTTCATCTCCATCACCACTAGTTTCCTCAACTCCTCTCCCTGTAGCATACAGTAGTATTGGTCACACCACTTTTTATTCACCTTACGTTTCAGCTTCTTTGGCATTCTTCTGTTGCACACTACCCCTGATACTCTGTGCCAGTTGACTGCAGCCCCTCTGATTCTAGTTTTTGGCCTCTTTATTTATACTTCCCTTCCCTTTCACCACCCCTCCCAGATACTTAAAGCTGTTAACCTGTTTAACTATTTCCCCTTCTATCTAAGCTTTCAACTTCTTCTGATTTCCCACACTTTCTTCCATTATAACTGTCTTATCTGTCTTCAGTTTCATCCCATGTGCCTTCAGTTTTATATTCCATTTCCCTATTCTTTGCTGAAGTTCTTGCTCAGAGTCTGTCTGTTTGCTAATGTAGTCCATCTCCATTATGAAGAGCAATGGGCTCAGAGCTGTACCCTGATGCACACCCACTCCCAAAGGGAGTCCCTCTCTGAGACCAAACACTGTACTTGTCTTCCCTATACCTAGTGGAGCTTATGGCACTCAATGGAGCCTGTGCCACAGGGAAAGACATACTTTCTGGCTAGATCTGTCTGTGATAACCTGTCTTACACTGTCAATGTGCGTATCTGGTGTGAGTTTCACAGGCACAGAGGCCACATCCACTAACTGGGTAGGATTCCATATTCCACATATTCAACATAGACACCATACCCCATGATCTTGCCAAATATCCACTGCCATCAGAGTCATCTCCACATTAAGTAGTCATTATCCACAGTGCAGGAGCAGAACAGTATGGTTGTGAAAACACTAAAAGCAAATATCTACAATAAGTAAGACCCATCACCATCACTTTGATCCCTGTGAAGAAATGATAAGCGTAACAATAGTGGTAGAATGGGATGAGGTAGACCTTGCCTTGTGCAGGTGCACTTCCACTTTGAATCCTTGATGTTCCAACATGACAAAAGAAACCACATTACACAGTTCAGCAGTCTGTATTGCCCAAAACTTCACTGATACAGACCTGGGGCATATCTGATTGAGATTCTACAAGCCCACAGCAGTTCCACTCTAAGATCCTGTAACCCTGGTGGAACATCTACTGGCCACGGAGACAGAGTACCTGCAGCAAGATCTCATTCTGTAAATGAAAGAACTTGGATTTACAGGCTTTATGTTTTCCAGGTATTGTGCTCTGTGGACCAAAAATAAAGTGTGTGATGATACGGTTATGAATGCATTTATTACGCAAAAGCTTATGCATTCAACTTCCTTTGTGGTGATGCTAGCTGTATGTTAAATATAGATTCTCTTGGACATATTGGCTTAATTAGCAGTGTCAGTGGTGTAACAGGTAGTACACTTGCCTTTTGTGCAGTAAGTTGTGGATTTTGTTCCCTCTTCAGGAAGCTATATTGCCATCGCAATGTCAGTGGGACAACAGGTAGCACACTCATCTTTGGTGTAACATAAGGGTGGTGCTGCACTCCTGAGTGTGCCATCCTTTGGATGAGATGTTAAACTGAAGCCCCATTTGCCTGAGTTGGTGTTAACTTAGGTGGATGTAAAAGATTCCACGGCACCTATCAAAGAGTAGGGGAAGTTCCTCAATGCCTTGAACAAATTTCCTCCAGTAGTATAAATATAGCCTCGGGTCTCCTCTGAAAAAAGGTTACTAGTCTAGTGAGACTAACATGGACAACAGAGGATAAATAAAATAGAAAATGAACAAAAACTGCCACCACAAATACAAATGTAGCATTCTCCTCAACAAGGTAATACTGTAGCCAGTATACATGTAGTGTTCAACCTGCATTTCAGTTCACCTGGAAACAGACTACTTGCAAGCAGACATGTCGCTTATTGTCTGTGTGATAGTTGCCCATCTCTGGCCTTGTATTTGGCTTGCCATTCACTGCATGGGATCCTTTGCATGGGCACCTACTGTATGTACCTGTGCAGATATAGACAACACTTAGTGAAAGACAAAAACCTCAGGCAGAATGCCTGCCAGCTGTGGCTTATCAACCATGGGTGGGTAACAGAGATCATTTCAGCTGTATTTACTACCATGTTGACATGAGCATATTTTGAATATCATGATCTACAGGGATGTTGCTGTCCATATCTTTGATACTGTGCAATTTCAGGGTATATTACATACCATTTGTACTGCAGCCAGGCACAAGCAATCAAAGTATATATGTTCTTACGTTCATAGATTAGTCCTAAGCTAACTTCCCTTGCAGGTCATTTTAAGCCTAGCCAATTATCCCATTTAGAGCTTAAAATTAACCTGTCTTACTGGAGTTAGATTCACCAAACCCTTTCCAATGTCTTTCTTTAATAATTACTCTAGTGATAATTACTAGATCAAAACTTAGATATTTGGAGGGGTCACATGCACTGGGATAAAGCATTTAGGAGCTACCTCTATCCATTAATAGTATAAGGGGGAGTCCTAGGGTAAAGTTCTTATTTCCCATCCATTGATCCAACTTATGTTTGAATGTGGTCACTTTTGTTTTATGTGGATGGGACAATCTATTCCAGAACAGTGGCATCCTCTGTGATACCTATCCCTCAAACCCATTCTGTTAAGTTGCAGAATAGTTTTAGGTCCCTGGATCTAGTATTTCTGATACTGTTTGACATGTGGATGTGAAGTATGTCCATAAGTATTGGCTCAGAAAATATCTTGTATGCTAGGCACAGGTTGCCTGTTACCAGTCTATAAGAGACCAAATAAAGTGATAGGGCTTTAAGGCATTTCATTTAGTACATATTGTTTAGGCCTTATATCCTTTTTGTAAGGTATCTCTGCTGGCATTCCAGTTGTTTACTATGCCTGGAAAAATGCATGCCAAAAGTGGCACCGTAAAAAAAAAAGCCTTAACCATTCTCTCCAATGAGGTTAGGCTCAACTGTTATATGGCTGCTGTATTATGTTCTCCCAATGAAAAATATCCTGGCCCAATGTCGTACAACATATATATGGTAAAGAATGCATGACTGTGTATACAATAAGCATGCAGTACCTCTACTGTGACAGTTAAGGAAAAAACAGAACACTCCCTCATACAGCAACAGGAAACACACGTGACACCTATGTAATCTCGACCTACCTTTAACAATGGAAGTGCACACTAATACCAAAAACTATACTTTGCACCTTTAATACTTAATTACTCCTTCACTTCAAGTAATTGGCTCCAAGTAAGGGCACCTGATGTTTTGTAAGTATATGTCCACTGTGTGGAAATAATTGGTTTCCTGCTTAATAAATAGTAGGTTGCAGGCAAGTAACTAAATTGTTTTATTTAACACTACAACTGAGGAGACCATACAGAAGAATTGTCTCCTATACCACAGAAGGATGGAAAGACTTTCCAGGCACAGAGTTCCATTTTTCTATACTTTATTAAACTGCACTTGCTTTAGAAACTTGTGTTATTGCAGTAGCATGCAAATCAATCATCCCTAGTGTGGTAAGTGTGTGTATATCTACATGTACGGGTATTTGTACTGAGCTTTGTATGCTATTCAAAGCATTACCATACCATTATTCAAGTAGTGTGTAGACCTTTCCAGTTATAGGCATGTACAGATATAACTATTACATGACATAACAGATATGGAAGGGCAAATGACCAGTGAGTCACACTGACAGGCCATACTTTGTAAGTAGAGTAGCACTCCCTCACCATCGTATAATTGGCACAAAAATAATACGCTGTCAAAATGTTTAACTATGATAACCTTGTTAGGAGAGCACATCATGGCACAGCGCCCTTTATATATCAGACGTCCATGGTGCTAATCATCTTTTTTCTTCAGGATTTTGTAGTTATACTTACAATTTCTATGATGTCATTAGTCATAAACATGCATGTTAGAGTTCATGCATCAGCATTATGTAGGCCCTTCCTTTGTAACCATCCTTTCTTTTTAACTTATGTTGTTCCGATAGTTATGTTAGTTTTTCTCCCTTTCTTTTGCCATTATGCTTAACAACTGCCTGGCAGTGCCACTGGATAGGTCTGGGTCTACAGTCCCCTAGCAGGCTTAGCCAGGCCCTGCACCTCCCCATACAGTGCAATGGGCTGCCTCCTTAGTAGCTGCGTTGAGGCACAGTGAGGTGACCACCTCTCCTGCACCTAGTGGTGCCATCATTCCTACTGGTGGATCTGCTAGAGATGGTGAGTATGTGACTTGCAGAGAACAGTTAGATGTGGAGGGAGTTGGTGGACCAGAGGCTGGATGGCTGCATCACCCACCTGAACAGGCTACTCTTACAATAATAGAGTCACAACACTATCTGGCCCCGCTAGCAACACCACAGGAAGGACCTAGTGGGGAGAGTAGGTAGGGAGCTGTCTGACCTCCCATTAGGAATTGTGAGGGCAGTGCCGTATAACAGACCATACCCACTCTATCCCCCATCATGGTGAAGCTCTCACTTTTCTGTCAATGCACTCTCTTTGTTGTCCAGTCCTGCCACTGTCTTCCCCCTCCTTCAGTGTGTCAGCACCTCCTCAGTCAATTTTTTCCCTCTGTCATGTGTTTGCAGGTTTATCTCTTCTACCCACCCTCACCCTCTTACCATACCTTCATATTTCTTTACATCCTTACCCAGCTTTCCCTCTATGGGGGAAAAAAACATGGGCAACTGTCCCAGAAAACCATTTACCCTCACTTCCTCCCTGTCTCCCTGACATTCTTACCTTCCCTGTTTCCTCTTGTCTGTTTCTTCTCAGCTTGCTGCCCCCTTTTTCCTACTGCCTTATATTCCCTTTTCCACCCTCTAATATAGCAAAAAAACCAGATTTAAGAATGCAGTGGCCCCTTCAAAGAAGTGTGCGTCTTCTCATGTATTTTCATTTCTTGTAGCATGTGCATGTTCTGAGGTGCCTGCATTCTGTAAGTTTGGGTCTTTTTTCATCTGACTCAGTAACCGCTACTGCCCCTTCTCTCTCTGTCTCTCTCACCACAGGTCCTGCTCTGGGTGCAAGTGAGATTAGCAGTTGGCTAGAGCACCAGGTTTTCTCTTTGTTAATTGATAATGAGCTCTGGGCTGCATAACCCCATAACAGTACCTGCTGAAGGTTATTCGACATTGTGCTCAGCATGTTCCTGCATCCCAGGCTGTATGTTTTTCCAGTGAGATAACTATTCCTGAAATATAACACTGACAGTGTAACAAAGTGGCTTCTGTGAAACAAACCTCTGTCTAGTTTTGTGACAAAGAAAGTTGAAAGTAGCAGACTTGATCCACTGGATGAAAAGGCAGAAGCTAAATTAAGAAGTAGTAACAACTGCTATAATAAGACTTGTTTCATACAGTTATATAGACTGACTTTTTGCAGCCGGGCAATGAGTTTAGTAACAGAATAACTTTTGGAGTGTGGAACGCTCATATTGTACAATTAAATGTATGGCTTTAATTCTGCATTTATTTAGAAATACTGATTGGACCTTGAAGTTATCTGTTGGGCTTTTTGAAGTTACAGCAAACAAATAAAAACAAGCAAATAAAAAATGAACTAGCATGTGCTTTGGTTTAGTAATATGACATGGAAACATATATTTGAGAAACTCTATCTGATCCTGAGGTTTCCCTATTTAGGAGGTGAAACTGAGCTGGCAGCTATAATAACTTTTGACTCGTGGAGTATGTTGTCATGAGACGTGCACAGTATAGGCTATCAAGCATTCTGGAATTTTCAACTAGTGGGAAGGCAGGACTCTGGTCTCTTCCCTGCCGCCTTTCCTATTTATGTTTATTTGTCCTTTTCTTTAAATAACAGACAGGAATGTGTTTTCCAGCTGACCTGGTATTGTGCAGTAAATGGCAGGGGGCCTGTCTATTTTGTGTAGTAATTTTTGGAGCCAGTACAGCAAAATACTTAATTCACTGGGTATTGGACTTGGGTTTTCCTCCCTCAGGTCCCTGCTTACATATTGTTTGACCCTAATCTATTAACTTATCTTCTTCAAGTTTCTTGATCATTCCTGAAAAAAAGGAAATTGGGCTTTATCTGGCATTAACCAATTAATTCAGGTAAATCATTATCTCTGCTACTGCACTGTATACCCACTAGATGTGTGAGATTAATTATTTTAAAAGTGAATTCAAGAAGATGAATACTTTTTTTGCAAACTAACTCAGAAAAATCCAGGCAGCCAGGAAACTGCCCTTGATGTTTTTGTAATGCACCCAGCCCACTTGACTTAGATGAGGCTGATCACTAGCAGGATATAAAAGCTGTACTCTAAATATAGAAACAATCAAATTTATTTATTTCTCAAATATTTGTGTTTAATATCATCCTTCTTGTTTGCATTATATGACTACAAAACTCAGAAATGTTTATTACATTCTTGCAAGCTGTTCATCCATGACTGATATGTCATTACCTAGGACAGAAAAGCATCTGATTTTTCCCTGACACACTCTCAATCTCGTTAGAAGAAACTCCCTGCCAATATTTATTCATGTTTTTTTTTTACAGATATGTTTACTTTAACTAACTGGGGAAGATCCATTGAGAAATGTCTGCTTTGCATGTGAGAACTGTGAACACTGAATTACTAAGTGATTTATACAGCTGGTAAATAGCAGCTAGACTATATGGGATTTAAACAGGAATACAAAGGCCAAAACGATGTTTGGAAGGTGGCAGTGTATGCACAGATCATGGAAGAGTGCGCAACAGAGGAGGAGGACAGTGAAGGGCTGGCTGAGAATTTTCCTTTGCTTTGAGGGGAGGCAGGGTGCCCATGAAGATTGGTTATGATATGTACACCACCCAATGTAAAAGTGATGGATGACAACAGGCTCAGGAGTAGAACAGGACAATGGGTAATAAGAGGAGGTGAACTACAGCTGTGGAGACCACAAAGTATGCATGCAAGTTATACATGCACCAGAGGTCCAGTAGTCTGGGAAGAAATAATAGCAAACATTTAAAAACAGATAAAAAAATTAACTAGTTAATTAAAACTTGGAAGAGTCTATTGTATTATCGTAGGGTAAGGTACTACTCTGCTAATATGATGCATATTATCTCACTGGTGTCTACCAGTTTTATAATCTGACGAAGAAAATTTAGTAAAATGCTTCTTTATTTGTTAAATACTGTTCTGATTTACATAACTGTACTGACTTTTTCATCCAATGGCATGTTAACTTTGTTGAAGTGTTTCTGTGCATTACTTTTTGTTAAACATTGTATTAAAAATGATTTGATCTGATCTACTGATTTCCCAAGGTTCAGAGTTTTAAAGCTCATTTCCAAAACTTTCACATTTAATTTAATTTTTCAGTCCTTGAATTGCATGTGTAACTGCTGGAAGAATGAGGAAGACCCATATGAAGTAGAAGCTGGACCTGAGCAAGGGGAGAGGACTCTGATGAGGAAATGGGAGATCAATTACCTGATCCCTAACGGCATAGAGATCTGGTTGTAGAGAGACACTGGTAACACTGGTCATCCAACAACATAAGTCTTAGTCCCTGAAACATCAAGGGCAAGAAAAACTGAGGTCTGGGCCTAGAACGGGGGGGGGGGGTGTGCAATCTGTTATGATGTAAATTAAGAAATAATCTAGCAGGGGTGTAGGGCTTGAAGACAATGAGCATGCTGTAGGGGGTGTTAAAAGAGAAATTAGACCTTGCATGAGGAAAGAAGTACAAACAAGAAGAAAAGACAGCCAGCTTGGCTAAATATGTAGATTACTGGATTACAAGAGAAAAGAGAAAAGAGGATGGTATACAGGACAAAATGTACTGTGTGTTTGTGTGTGCACTTAGGAGGTTGGGTCCTACAGGGAGCCCTGAAAAGTGGTGTCTATTTTATCCAGTAGATCATAGAAAAGGAAATAATTAGGGAAAGCAATGCAAGAAAATACGGACATTTGGAACTTCATCTAACATCAGCTTATATGAAAGGTGGAGAGTCACATGTCCAAAACAAGTGACCTAAAATGAGCCAGAGAAGGAACTGTAGAGAATTTGCAGAATGGAATAAGGCACAGGGACTGGGCAAACTGCTTCCCACATACACTAAAAAAATTCCTAGAGATGTGATGGATAAACCCAACCATGAGCCAGTATCGCCCCCTGTAAAAGCCACAGTGGTGTCACAGGACTGAGAAATGGTATCACAGCTATATTATAATAGACTGTGTCCACGGAAGAACAGGCCATTTGCAGGTCTACAAGCCCCACCTCAGTCCCAGAATACACTATGGAAGACATTGTACAGTGAAGGCTTCTAGTGTTCATCAATGCAAATCTGCAACTGCTTACTTTTATCTGCATGTTGCCAGTTTTATTAAAGAAGTGTATCAGAAATCTGTTTATTACATATATGACACTGTAGCACTTCCAATATATTGTTTTCTTAAATTAATTTAGCACAATGAAGTGAAAAATGCATATATATATATATATATATATATATATATATATTTCAAGCTGGAAATCATATGTCCAGAGTATGTAGATATTAAGATTCCCCCTTTTTTTCTTTCTATGAGTTTTAAATACATTTATCTGTCTGCATCACTCCCAATAAGATGTTGAACTTCAACAAAGTATTGCTAATATGTAATGCAGAAATTAACCAACTTAGAAATATTAAAAAAATCAGGTTTTGGAAATATGCACTATTAACACATGCCTTCTGGTATCCTCTCCATGGAGTCCTTTGTATTCAACATGTGGGGCTGTGCAGCCCAAGAATGGGTCAGTTTGCAAGTTTCCAACTGCACAATCATCCTTCCTGAACCAACACAAATTGAGTATTTACACAGCGTAGTGGCCTGTCTGTATTACTGGAAGAACCTGTCATGTTCATGAACTTTAACAAATATTTTACATCTTATCTCAAAGAAGATTGGTGTGGAAAATACATTCAATAAATAAAAATTCAGCCACTGAAGTAGTCACACCAACATAAGAAAATACACTATGCTACAGCAAAGCAATGGAAACCGCTAAAACAGATGCAAAGAATGAAACTAAGCAGTGTGGTAAGTGCTTTTGTTCTTTAATACACAATACAAGATCTTCATCAGATGTGTAGTGTATTTTCTTTATGTTTGTGGAAAATACATTGCTTCTACATTGACTGAGATCAAGTCTGAAGATGGAAGCAGGTTTGAACAGAAGTATCTATTGAACTTTCGGTCATTAACCAAAGAAGGAGAAACGTTCACCACCAGAAATTCACAGGGCGCAATTCCAGAACAATAAAAGCTGTCTTCCACAAATACATCGTATTACTGAGTCTGTTACACTGATATTCCACAAAATAATTCCAGAATATATAAATGGACACTTTTATTAAAATAAAAACAATAAAATTGAGCACAGATTAAGCACTTTCATCTCTCCAAGGGGACTTCATCAGAATCATCTATTAACCATTCTAAAACCATTTTATACCTTTTGGTCATTACTAGGGTGCAACATGGTTCATTGTTAAAGCTGGCCCTGTCTAGCATATTTGTGTCAAATTTGAGTCTGGCACTAGGCATCAGGCTACGTTTGTTGGCTTATTCAGTGTTGCTTGCTTCATCGTGAAAAGGACACATGCTGAGTTGGTCATAAGGAAGAAAGAAGATCAATTTCATGACACATTCTGATTCATAGATTGACTCATAACTTATCCAGTGCATAAAGCATAGAGCAGAAAGAATATTAGGCTGGTGCAAAGCATACCTCGGATACACATTAATTGCAAATTGATTCTCCTCATATACAGACACAGGAAAATCACGAAATGATAATCTCATAAGTAGTCAATAACAACAGGGGAGTATGATACAAGTTCAAAGCTCTCACCATCTTACAGCAAGACAGCTGGACAAAGCCCAAAATTAGGGGTGGGACAAAGGCTGAAAAATAGGACAGATTTTACAACTTGCTCTTATAAACTTATGAAGTTGTTAAATAACAACATTTGTGTTACTAAACATTTTCTGAATGTTGTGAAGACTGAAACTAAAATATATGTCAGTATTTAGCGACTTCATTCATCTGTGATTTGCCAGAAAAAAAGACAAATTTTATGAGGAACAGACCAAAAATATGAGGCAAAAATCTGGACATTCTGTGAAAACCTGGGCAATTGAGAGGTATATACAAGTTCTTGTCATTGTAATGGTGATGCAAATTAGTGGGTTAATGATAAGGAAGGAAGGAGTCATCAGAGGGAATAGGTATGAGGGATAGCTAGTAGAGAAAGAATTAAAAAACTGACTTAGAAATGATGTTCCTCAGATGTGGTGGGGCCTGTGGATATTTTTCCTGCAGATAGTGGTGGATTACATTAGAACAGAGAGACAAACTTGCA